>NC_134646.1:75617485-75889985 GCF_030463565.1 Pelecanus crispus
GCTCCGGCTCCGGTCGCCGGGTGCCCCGGCGCCCCTACCCTCGGCTCCGGCCCCGCTCCTCCCGGCCCCCGCTCCCCCGCTGCCTGGCACGGCTATCGGGGAACCCCGGCCCCGCTCCCCGCCCCCCGCGGGGTCTCTCCCCTCTGCCCCGGCCGGCCGCCCGGCCCCGCTCCCCTCGCCCCTCTGCCGGCACCTTCGGCCCTGCTCCCCGCCCCCTGCTCCTCTCCCTACACCCCGCTGCCCCCGGCTCTGCTCCCCGCTCCCCCGGCCCCTGCCGCCGGCAACATGCGCGGGCGGCCGCGGGCGGCGGCAGGCGAGGCTGCGGTGCCGGCTCGGATGCCCCCTTCCTCCTGCCCTCGCCCGCTCCAGGCGACCCGCTGAGAGATGGACTTGGCAGGCGCGCTGCTGGCGTTGCTCCTCGCGCTGGTGCTGGTTGTCTCGCTGCTCTCCAACCTCCTGGTGCTGCTATGCTTCGTCTACAGTACGGAGATCCGCAAGCAGGTCGCCGGGGTTTTCCTGGCGAACTTATCCTTTTGCAACCTGCTCCTCACCGTCCTGAACATGCCTTTTACCCTGCTGGGGATCCTGAGGAACCAGCAACCCCTCGGGGACTGCGTCTGCCAAGCGGTGGGTTTCCTGGAAACTTTCCTGACTTCCAACACGATGCTGAGCATGGCAGCGCTCAGCATCGACAAATGGATTGCTGTGGTGTTCCCCTTAAGCTACACCAGCAAGATGCGGTATAAGGACGCTGTGATACTGATGGGCTACTCGTGGCTCCACTCCCTCACGTTCCCCTTGGTATCCTTGTTTTACTCGTGGGTAGATTACAGCAGCGTTTATGCCTCTTGCACCCTGCACCTGAAGGAAGAGACGGAGCGGAGGAGGTTTACAGTGTTCACCATTGTCTTTCACTCCACCAGTTTCATGTTGTCCCTGGTGATCTTGTGTTTCACCTATTTAAAGGTGTTGAAAGTTGCCCGGTTCCACTGCAAGCGGATAGACATTATTACCATGCAGACTCTGGTTTTGCTGGTGGATATCCACCCCAGGTAATGCGTGCGCGTTCGTATCCCCAGCCCCGGGGCACTTGCGGTAGGTAACCCGGGCGGAGAGGACGTCCTGCCCCCCCAGCACCCTTTTCCTCAGCTCCTGCCTGCCCCGGCCACATGGCGAACGCTTCTGCCTCTAGTTTCAGACGCTGCTTATAGTGCCAGAAGACGATGGCTTGTGCGTTTGTAGCCTGCTTTGTTTAAATGCTAGTCGCGCTCGCCGGGTGCTCCCACTTGCCTGAGCTCCCTTTAACAGGGAGCCGCTGCTTTGGTGAGTACCATCGTCCCCAGGCTCGGCGGGGCCGGGGCTGCGCTCCCCTCCCCCGGGGGCTGCCCCCCTTCTGGGGCCGGGGCTGCGCTCCCCTCCCCCGGGAGCTGCCCCCCTCCCGGGGCCGGGGCTGCCCTCCGCTCCCCGGGGGCTGCCCCCCTTCCAGGGCCGGGGCTGCCCTGCCCTCCCCCGGGGGGCTGCCCTGCCCTCCCCGGGGCAGGGGCTCTCGGGCCCGGAGCCAGTCCTTCCCCTCTCCCCTGGGCTCGTACCTCGCCTCCTCGCTTCTTGCCTTAACCCACCGACTGCTCTTTTCCCTTTGCAGTGTGAAGCAGCGCTGTCTTAACGAGCAGAAACGGAGGAGGCAGCGGGCTACCAAGAAAATCAGTATTTTTATAGGGTCGTTCGTGATCTGCTTTGGTCCTTACATTATCACCAGGTTGGTATCGCCTGTTGGGGTGGGGGACTTTCCGGGATCCCTATGCCCTCTGATGCGCAGGTGCCCGGGACGGGAGGGGGCCACAGTTAATTTTGGGATGCCAGAGCCTGACAGAGACCTGAGGGACAGAGCACACACACACTCACACTCACACACGCCGACCCTGCCCGCACGCCCTGCTGCTGGGTGAAGCCTCGGCACCCTCTGGCTCTCCTTTCCTCATTCCAGCCAGGTCTGGGCGCCTCTGCCAAGAGCAAGAGGCTTTTAGGACAAGTACCAGGAATTAATTACATGCCAGTGGGAGATGAAAGCAGTTTAAAAGCCTCATCACCCCTCTTTATTAGCACAACCCGAGTAATAGAGAGGAATGCAGACAGTTTTTCCTGATTAGCTCAGGTCTTTTGGGTTTTTTAAAGGCATAAGGCCAAACTTGTTGCTACTGGAAGCTGAGGTGACATAATTTAAATTTTTTCAGGCTGATAATTTGTCAGATAAGCTTTGTGTCTGGAAACATTAATGCCAGTAAATATAGTGCTAATGGTGCAGCATGGACTTGTGATGAGGCGTGAGAGTTATCCCCAGGAAAACCAATAATTAGACTTTTAAAATGTATAGGAAACACCATGCTCCTCAACTGGTCAGAATCATTGGCATCCACCCCGGTGGTTTGCACCTTTTTAAGTAGTCATGGATCATTCTCATTCCGTACTTGAATAGTCTTTATACAACATATGGTTATTATTTTTAAATCTTGCATAAATCAATGAGCTGGAAGCCAATGTAACTACTGAATTGCAACACCTCAGGGTTTAGCTTTTCATCTCTGAACTGACATGGGCTACATCTTTCACTAGTGATTTTTTAAAATATTTCCCACTTCACACTATGTTCAAGACTTGAAGAGAACTGACTTTTGCCAAGGAAGGTGCACTAGTCCGCAAAACCACCCTGGTGAGGGCTTCCTCAAGGCTGCTGCCAAGCTGCCAGGGTCTGCAGCCACATCAGCTTACAGAAATTGGTGCACTGGTATTACACAGTCACATATACATCTGCTACTTATGATCACTATCATTGCCCTTTTTTTACATGGGTAGGGAGACAGATTGAGGCCAGTGCATAAACCTGACAATGTTTTTAATCTTTAGGATGACATTTCTTTCAGTTCCCATTTATAAGTTGAAAGGGATTCCTGACTGATTGCTTGGATACCTGCATTTTTTTTTCTGCAGTTGAAAGGATTATTACAAATATTAACATTACATCACAGAGTTAAAAGGTTAGTTGATCACTGTTCAGTACATTGTGAGTCACTTTTGCCATAATCAGGATATAATTATATTGAGCAAAGTGGATTTTGCCATCTTCTTTCCATCTGAACATTACCAAGCTCAGCAAATTCCAGCATTGCCACATTTTTCAGAGTGGAGATATTTCTCATAAACTTCTAGAATAAAAGTGACTTCCATCTTCAGACCTTGCATTTGGCTAATGTGAGCTGGTGAATTTTCTGTGTGGCAAACTGGTATCTCGTGTCACTAGAGACAATACTGAGGGTTGGTTTATATCAATGTGTGTGTTAAGGTACAGCTTCTGTCTCAGTCACAAGGACAGAGGTGGTTCAGTGACAGCAAAATGGGAAGTATTTGGGGAGGATGTCCTTGAAGGCTCTTTGCCTCAAAGGCAAGACTGTGTCCAGGCAGCACTAGATGAATGGCGGTGGTGGTGGACTTGCTGCCATGCCCATTTCTTCATTCTTCCCTCATTCTGGTTTTTAGGGGGGTGGCACTGGAGCAGTCTCTATAGAGGCAATATGAGAGATCTCCTCCCCTGTTTTCTTGCTCTTCGGCCTGGTGACTCTGGTTGCATTGTGAGCTTAGTTTTTGCTCCTTATTTCAGAAATGTGAATGAGATTATCATCATTAGCAATATATTCGTCTGTTCACTAAGAGCTGACAATCACAATCTTTTTTGTAACAGCACTGAAAACAAGGAAATGATACTAAAATGCATTCAGATGGATATTTCTAAGGCTGACTTGATTTGGCCAGGCCCTTTATCTTATTAAAATCTGTGTAATTTTTCTTCTGTTGGCTTCAGTGCAATTATGTTTGGGCTCATAATACATTAAAGGGAATGCACAGTAATACATCTATTTCATGACTGAAAGATACCTTCCTCTTCTTATTTAGTGTCTTTATAAAAACATCAATAGTGTAAATATTAAATGTATATTTCTTGCATTAGGATGATATAATGATTAGGATGGGATAAACCTAAGCAACCATGCAGCAAGTGTCATTTATTGTACATTTATTTATTTCTCATATTTTGTGTCTGGTACATTTATATATTCCTCACATTTTGTGTCTTCCTATTCTCTCTGTTTTGAATTCACTGGAATTTTTTCCAAGCAGCTTCAGACAGAAGTCATCTGGTTTTTAAATGCACTTTCCATAGGAATGATTTCACTTTTACGCATACAAATGAGAAATTTTCCTGTCAGAGTTCAACCACTTGTTGCAATGTTCAGTCCTAGTGGTGGTAAGTCAGCTTTTCTATACGGAGGGATTGGAACAGCTTCAAAAGTCAACACCCTGCAAGTTGAGAGCTCTGCACTTTGGAAAGAGGCCAAAAGGTTCTTCAAGCCTTGAGAAAGCTTCTGATCTTACATCTTCAAACAGTGATGTTTGAGGGTACAGAAAAGGGCTATTTCACCTCATGGTACTTTTCTTCTGGAATGAATATAGCAAAATAGTATATTCTTGCTCCTGCAAAAGGTTTCACAAAAGATGTACGCATAATAAAAACTTCTCACCCTGTTCTTTGCACCCTCCTGGAGAGTTTGCCCACTGCAGATGAGCTGTATGCCAGACACTTGCTGGAATAGTCTAAAGGTTTGCTCTCACTTCTGTGGAAAAGTTGTTTAATTTAGTTGCAATTTCTGCACCTGTGATTAATACACCCACCTCAACTGAGGTGCCGAGGACACTAATCATCCGTGAAGCACAGACCAGGAGACACAGGTCTGGAGACAGCTGGCTGGTCATTTATAATGATGATAAAAGTGTTGTCTCCTTGTTTTCTTTGGCCAAACTAGTAGTCAGCCAAGTGCACACAGAAACTTTCACAGGTAAGTAGATGCAGTTCTGTTCTTTAGCATACTATGGGATTGCAGGTGTCACCAAATCTCTCCAAGATATTGCAGTGTTGTTCTTCATATTACAATGGTCAAACATGAATCCTCTTTGCTTATGTGGTAGTTCACAGCAGTGGTGTAATGCAGGTTCACTGTTCTGTTTCTGAGGGGGTGGACTCAGTTCTAGACCAGGTTTCTGGTGTCATCTGAGATGCTGCATAGTATCCAAAACCTTTACATAGGTTGGCAGATATGACACAGGATCTAGAGGAGACCCACGACTTCCAGGAGCAGCAGCCTGATGCCAAGGGGGTTATGCCCAAATGTCTCAAGTGTCACTGGACAGCTGTACTTAGGCACCTGAGTTGAGTGAGCCTGGATGCCCCAAGTCACATATCTGTCTCAAGCTTGCCATGGGAGAGGGGTAGTCACTGAGATTTTGACCACTTACCAGCACAACTCTCTAAATTCAGAAAGTGAGCAACAAACTGCAGCACTTTCTTATCTCTGATGTATGGGAGCATTAACATTGAAAACACACTTTCTCTCTCTTTCCATAGAGGGAATGATTGTTGTCTCCCAGTGGCCTTGCTAGGAAAGTTCCCTTTGCCTTTATTGAATCCAAGGAGTAAGTACTTACAGGGCCCTTCTCCTGCAGGGACCGTGTACTGTAAGAAAATAAGTGTTACTTTAATGTTTCATGAAGCATGAGTTCAGCACTGGGCTCAGTGTGAATATAACACTCAAGTGTTTCCATTTCTCTTTAATGTTTAACAGGTTGATAGAGCTTCTCCCTTTTGTTACCATAAATTACTACTGGGGAATTATAAGCAAGTGCCTCACCTACAGTAAGGCTGCATCAGATCCATTTGTTTACTCACTTTTACGTCAACAGTACAAAAAAGTTCTGATCAACATCGTCAATAGAATACTTAAGAGGGACCTGTATCCATCATCAGGGTACAACAGCTCTCTCGACACTGAAAATGATTACTGCTTGCACAGAACAAACTAACAACATGAAAAACATTCCCCTTTGAGTGAGACAGGTGTTTGCTGCTGCTGGAAAGCTGCCTTTTCCCTCTCATGCTGACAGTGGTGACAGTGTCTCCAGAGTGTGAAAGCTGCATTAATGCGATGCATTTCATTGTGGACTTTCATGAAAGGCTCTTCCCTGGTCTTCAGCCAAGTACAATATATGGCAAAGCCTTGTCCCTGAGTGAACGGAGCAGGCTTGAGGAGCTCAAGACAGCCTTTGGAGGCTTTAGAGAAGCTTAGAGAGCTTTTAATGTTGCATTTCTGAAGACCTGGTATGTTTTGGAGCATCCCACATCCGACATGATATTCCAGCGTCTTCTGGGACCACAGAAATCCCCAGGTTGGAAGGAGAGGTTCAGAGTCCGCCGTGCTGCGCATGTAACTTGGCAGTCCTGGATCTGCTCTGTTAGTTTCTAACATTACAAACAAGTCTTTCAATTGATTGATCTATTGTATTGGTGCCTCAAGTGAGTCATATGGGTCAGCACTTTGAATCTGAGATTGTTATTATTATTATTTATTACTAGGCATCATGATTGTAACATAGCCTTTAGGAAGTGGCACATATATTTGATATGCCAGTATTCTATCAAGCATAACCAAAGTCCACATATCTGAGTTACTAATATTTAGCACTTCAGTGGTATGTGATTACAATAATTGCAGCAACAGTAACAAAGACATATATGGAATTTAGTTAAATAGCACTGTAGTTCCATCACTGAGCTAGTAGTCCTATTCAAACAAGCTTTTATTCAGAAAAAAAATCAGCTAGACAGTAGAAGTGACAGATACCACTGTGTTTAAGATATATTACTTCAGAAGCTATCTGTTTTCAAAGAACAGGTTAAAATATGTTAATTCTTTTTAAGAGATACATAAAGTGTAAAATATTTCATGCATTGGCTATATTTGGTAGGTTGTAATAATATTGTACAATCTTTTCTTTTATAATGATCAGTTAATCTGGTGATTTTAACTGATACCAAGAGATGTCTGAGAGATATTATAACAGACCTGCTGCCAAATGCCCAGAAACACAAAGCTGCTTTATTATTATATGTATTTTTCTCTTTTATTTATTTTTAAATCTAAACAGGCTTTGGGAAAATGTGGGAATTATTTTTGAACAATATTCCTTTGGTTATATAGGATATGAATCAAAATATTCTATGGCATTCAATAAGCTCCTATTTTCTAATTGAGTACATAAGGGGAAAATTAAAGCAATTCTAAAATATATTTTAAGAAAAAAAAGGAAGAAGACAGTAAAGAACACTTATTTTTTATGTAACAATGGACTTGACCCTATTAAACATTGAGAAGACTATTCCTGGTCAAATTAAGCATATAAGCATGTGATTAGGCACAAATATAATTTCCTTTGAAGTTAATGGCTCTGTTCCCATGCTGAAAATTAAGTACATGCTTAGCTGTTTTGTAAAATCAGTGTTGAGCAGTCAGCACATCTAGAGGGTTTTTCCTACCATCCACCATGATGAAGGAGAGCGTCTTATTGCAATCCCATTGAAGTCAAGGAAAGGTGATGCTGCGTAACAAATACTATGTTCTCTTATCTCCTGCTTTTAATCTCTGAGGCCATTCTGATGCTTATTTTTTTGCCATGCAAGTACCTTAGGCCTCTGTGTTTTGCATCTATGGTTCTGCCTGTGTTTAAACTGAATGTACTATAATGGTTTTGTCTTCTTAGTAAAGTATTTGTACTCTCTCCAATTTTGTGTAAATACAGTATTTCAGAAAAAAAAAATGTTGTCTATGGAATCTTTCCAGTTTTACTATCTTCCTTTCTGCCTCCACACACCTCCCCACTCTGCCACCTGATGCTTCAGTCTTTCATTTCAGCGGAAACACAAGGACCAGATATCTCTGTGGGGGGTGGGAGGGATGCTAAATTTTCAGTTATTTTTCAGTCGGTTTTGTGCCAATAAGTTTTGATAGACTACAGGGTTTATTTGTGAATAAACATGAGTTTAATGATACCTACAGTTGTTAGCTTACCTTTGGTTTCCTAAAAAAAATGGTGCTTACTTTAAGAAATGAATACGTTACATAGAGTTAAGTGTATTAAATTGTCACCTCCAAGACATACAAATGAAGTAAGTCTTTACTTTGATTTTTCTATGTTAGTATCAAGAAAATAGTAGAGGAGAAAAAAAAAACTTTAAAGCTCTTAGAGTAATAAAATTCTAAAGCTATTAAAATATAAGCCACATTTTAAAGGTGTAAAACAGGACATAGTTAAACTGCTACATCTGCTATTAAGTTAATTAATGAAGCTTATTCATGCCAGTTGAGGGTGTAGTCATGCACACACTTTACTATACCACTCAACCTCACAAAGCATTGAACAGTTCCCGAGGTGCTTACCTCTAGATGGGGGAAAAAACCCAAAACAAACAAACAAACAACAAAAAAAAACTTTGAGCCTGTACTGGGTATTCCAGAAAATCTTTTAGATTTAATTTCCACAGAGAATTAGGAAGCTAAGTCTACAGTATGCTCCAGATGTAAAGATACCAGAAACTAAGGAAGGGTCAGGAGAGTTGTAGTCCTCTCAATCTTTATCATAGAATCATAGAACCATAGAATACTTTGGGTTGGAAGGGACCTTTAGAGGTCATCCAGCCCAACCCCCTGCAACGAGCAGGGACAGCTTTAACCAGATCAGGGTGCTCAGAGCCCCGTCCAACCTGGCCTGGAATGTTTCCAGGGATGGGGCCTCCACTACCTCTCTGGGAAACCTGTGCCAGTGCTTCACCACCCTCAATGTAAAAAATTTCTTCCTTATAGCCAGTCTAAATCTATTCTTCTTTAGTTTAAAACCATTACTCGTTGTCCTGTCACAACAGGCCTTGCTAAAAAGATTGCCCCCATCCTTCCTGTTAGGCCCCCTTTAGGTATTGAAAGGCCACAATAAGGTCTCCTCACAGCCTTCTCTTCTCCAGGCTGAACAACCCCAACTCTCTCGGCCTGGCCTCATAGGAGAGGTGCTCCAGCCCTCAGATCATTTTTGTGGCCCTCCTCTGGACCCGCTCCAACAGGTCCCTGTCCTTCTTGTGCTGAGGGCCCCAGAGCTGGACGCAGCACTGCAGGTGGGGTCTCACCAGAGCAGAGCAGAGGGGCAGAATCACCTCCCTCGACCTGCTGGCCATGCTTCTCTTGATGCAGCCCAGGATACGGTTGGCTTTCTGGGCTGCAGGCGCACATTGCCGGCTCATGTCCAGCTTTTCATCTACCAGTACCCCCAAGTCCTTCTCCGCAGGGCTGCTCTCAATCCCTTCATCCCCCAGCCTGTATTGATATCGGGGGTTGCCCCATTTGCAATGAAGTACCTTGTTCAGCATTACCAGAAGACATCTTCCTCTGCTCAGTATGCACAGCCAGTTCTGCACGTAAATTTTTCTTTCTCCCTTCTTCTCTCCACCCACTCCCCACCAGAGAAGGGCTTGCTCTACTTCTTTAACCAAGTAGGAAGTGTTTAGTAAGAGGTCTCAGTTTCATTCTCTCATCTTCCTGATGTAGGCAAAACTCCTGTTAGCTTGGTGCTTCATTCAACTGGGTTATTCATTCTGGGTTATTTGGGGATAGGAGTAGGGGGAAACCACACTTTGCCCCTGTTTTTTTGGGACGCTCCAAAAAATATCAAAGGATTTAGAGCTATACTGGAGGTGAGAACATATATTTTACATGATTGGCGCATTCACCAGAGGTGGCAAGGTTGTGGATTCCCTCTTACTGACATTTTAGATAAAACAAACATTGGATACACAGTCCTGACAGTAGGGTTTAGTTTGGATCAGATGATTTCCAACAAAGCTGAAGTGTGACATCCAAAATGGCATCTTGCCATTGACACACTCTTGTCAACTCAAAGGTAGCGCTCCAGGAAACTTTGTCTGGATTTCCTGCCCAATGGCCTGCAGTGGCTTTTGCTAGGAGACAAGAGACTGGCAAATACCTGGCAGGTGTGTTGTGGAGTTAGAAATGCTATGGGGGTCAGCAGGAACTGCCTGATATGATGACTTCCCTCGCAGAATGACTGTCACACACCTATGGCTGCTTAGGGAAAACGATGGTGAGTTGTTAAAAGGGTGTGCAAGAGAAGCATCATTTTCTAGCAGCAAGGCTCAAAAAGATCCTGGGCTGTGATTTTTCAGCTCCTGGTTGCAATCTGAATCAGAAAAAAAGTCCTCTTCCCTTCTCCAAACTTGTATTTTGGTTGCATAGACTGGAGTTGAGAACTGCACCTTCCCCGGGTGACACACTTATCCTAATGGCAGTCCGAGTATAAACTCTGCAGCACAACAAACCTTTAATAAGTCCATGCAACAAAGGACACATTCAACTTCTTCTTTTTTTTTTTTTTTATTTTTTTTTTTTATTAACACATGTCCTCCAGAGTATGTCTAAGCCTGATGATTTGGATATTTTCTAGTGAGATCCAGGATGGAGTTTTGAATCTGCCTTTTCAGAGGAAAGAAGTGAGTCTGCGTGTCCCATTTCCTAGGTGAGTGCACAGAGTTGCATCTTCCAAAGGAAACAGAAACTTTTTTTTTGCCTAGTGCCTATAATGCGGGTAAGCTCTGAGACTGACAGTCAGACTGAGTTTCTGAGGCAATAAAAGTGTAGTGGTGGTTAGACTACAGATTCCCAAAAGGCTTAGGTATGTGCTGAATCCCAGCTTGCTAAGTCCTGACAAGACAGATGTGCTTCAGTCCAAGTGCAAAAACAAAACTAGTTTTCTTGGGTTGTGTAATACTGAAAACTTATGTGTCTCTGAGCTTAGGTGGCAGCTGAGCAATGAGGACCTTGGTTTCTGTGAATTTTCATTCTGCAAATTCCTTAGCCTCACTGAAGAGCAGGCATGTAATTCATCTGGGTAAATCAGCACCCAATAAACTTTTGGAAATTATCTGCGCAGCTCAGTGATTACTGAATATGTATTTACCTTGTCTTAACATGAGTAATGGTGCTACTGAACTTAAATTTCAGAGCTAATTGCAATGTTAGGCTTATTACATGGTTGAGCATGTGGGAACTGAAGTTTTTTAATGCAAGTGCTCTTATACAACCAGAGGGTAATCGGGCTTTTTTCAACAATGGGTTAAAATTTGAGCTCTTTGAGAAATTTAGCGGCATTGAGCCTTATTGAATAAAATGACCTGTGACAAGATGCTCAAACTCATCTAGGTAAAGTGCTTTTAAAAAAAGATCCAAACTGAAGAGAACTATCCTGAGTGAGTGGGAAGGTTTAACTGCATCACCTAAAGGGCATATTTTCTCTTGTGTTTAAGGCTTTTTTTTTTCCCCAAAAATAATTATGTGCACTTGTGCATGCAGAATGAGCAAGCAACTGTGTGTCTGTCTCAAAAGGACATAGCATATTTCAGGATTGTGAAGTGCAAATGGCTGGTTTGGTCTGGTTCAGGAGGACACCTGGCTTATCGGAGGTGTTAATTACACAAGTAAATTAGAGGTTCTGCTTTTTATTTTTGGAAAGCGGGTCCAATTAATATTTAATGGCTCAGCTGGAGACACAGCAGAGATGACCTTAAGAAAGGTTGTAAATATATGAATATTCTTCAGTGCCAGAAGCTTGGGAGAGCAAAATGTCACCTGGCACAGTATATGCAACCAGCTTCTCCTCTGAGCTGGAGCTGCTTTTCCCTGTGTCTTATGGATGTGACACAGGCCAAACGACTGGTCCCGTTTCTGCATATCCCTGGCTCTCCTCTCTTTACCAGCAGGTTTTCCTTGCCAGAACATGAGGGTGCATGTCACAAACTAGGTGCTTCTGCTCTTTTCTGCAAGTGAGCAATGCATGAACCATGAGTTGCTCCCAGCCAGGCTTCTCATACATTCTCTGTGCAAATGAAACACATTGCAAAGCATCTATGTTAAATATTGTAGGGTCCATACAGTTAAGGGTATTTTTGAGTGTTGAGGACTACAGATCATTCCAGTCCACTCACGCCACTTTTTTAACCAGATGCCTTCAGAAATATTATAAACCATAAATGAAGCATCTTAATTTCTGAGTCCTATCACTATCACACATTGACAGTGCAAGTTGCTGAGCAGCCCACTTTGGACAGTAGACTCTCCAAATAAAATCGCAAAACATCCCCTTCGGGACATAATCTAAGTTATCTGTTGTACATATTTCATCCATTTCACTGCATCCTGCTGTTTGCATATGGCATATACAAGTTTGTATCCAGCAAATTTGGAGCAAACTATCCAGTGTATGTTTAAGTTTCCTTTCCTAAACCAAATGGATTGAAATCTTGAAATGCTTTCCAGGAAGAACCCTGCTCCTCATGCCTAATCCTAAAGCAGCTTTACTTAACTCACTCAGTTTGATTTTTTTTTTTTTTTCCCAAGTGAAGGCTTAACACTCTAATTGTATTTCAGTGAAGCCTGACCTTAAAGTGGCAGACTCATTACCACCTTCTTTTCACTTTTATAATTCCCGTCTTTACATATCCAACTATTCTGTTCTCTTTGCTTGCTGCTGTCAGCCCTGGCACGCATTTTCAGAATGTTTTATCAAAACAAAATAAATTGCTCGGTGCCCTTGCTCTATGGCATGGGACTGGAGATTGGGTTTGTGTGTGCATCTTCATGAGAATATTTGAATGTTTTAGGTCATCTTTTTCATATTTGTCCTTATTCATGTTAAAACAAAATTTCGATTGGTGATACATGACCTTTGTTTTACAAATGACTGCTGATCACTCCTTACAGGTGCATAGCTCAGACTGGCTTTCAGCTTGAAATCTGGCTTTTCAGCTAATCAGACTCTTATTGTTGTTGTTGCTGATGAAGCCTGCTTTGGGCATTTAAAATATCCTTTGGGCTCCACACACAGTAGTCTGAATACTTCATTATCTTTTTATTCTTACTACCTTGCTGGAAGCCAGGGAAGTACTAGAACTGCTTTTCTCAGGAGACCTGTAGCACAGCCAGATAAAAGACCACACAGCCATGAAAAGATCAAATTGCATGAAACACAGTTTAGAAGGTACCTAGGAATGGAAGACAAACACCTTCATCCTGAATCTGTCTTGATCTTTTGCTCAAAGTTTCTCAGTCGTTTAAAAATGTGCTTCTCACGATGGCTGGGGATATCTCAGAGTTGAGAAGGGAGCTGAATTTCTGGGAGAAAGCTATTTAGGATACAAGGACAAGATGTTCCTTCTCCCATCCTTAGGAGCTTGCCATGTCAGCACCCTGCAAAAATGAGTGACAGATGCCCCTTACTCATTAAAACACAGCTGCCTGTGTTGAAGCCATAGCTCCTTTTTACGCTTTTCTAGATGGAGCTGCAATGGTCTTCTCCGGGTGTGAGAGCTCAGGCTGGGATCTCTCTTCTTCTTGGAGAATGTCACCTTGGCTAGGCTGGAAGCTAGGCAGAAAGGGGCCCTGCTCTCCCTCTGTACAAACGAGAATTTGAGATGCTGTGTATGAGACAGCACAGACTCCGTGTACATGATGGTGAAGCTTAGTGTGTAGGGCACTTATTACAAAGGGGAGAAGATGCTCCTGCTCCTCTTCTGAGGGCTGCTTATATTTGATCTATGTATTACATCCCACTCATTTTGTTAGTGGGCAGAGGCAAAACTGAAGGGGAAAGTACGTTAAGGGTAAGATCCTGGCTTCACTGACTTCAGGTGGAGGCAAGCCAAGATTTTACTTGAAGGTTTTCATCAGTAGAGTCCAAGTCTGAATTTGCAGAAATCTTTCCAAAAGACCATTTAAGACCAGCTCAGTTAAGAAGTCTACTCACTGAATTAATAACATTAAAAAAAAAAAAAAAAAATCCTTGGATTCTTGTATATCCTAGCAAAACACATTAATGGCACTGAATGGAAATGTAATCCAAGAGGTGTAAGTTTTTCTTCAAATGATAACACAAAGATATTAAGCAGATTGAAAATGCAGATGGTATGGCTATAGAGGAAGATGCACTCCAGTCCCCTGACAGTCCCTTACACCTCTGAACCCTGTTTTTTCCTAAGCTTTCTCATGTCTCTCTGTGTATACGCCTGTTGTCCTCTCTCTGATGGGTACCTGTGGCTTGCTGAGCATCTACGGTCACTCCAGCCAACTGAATTCAGCACTTGTAAGCTCCTTTCTTCTAGACCCAGAGGAGTACTGTGACACCGAAAAGTGATTCAAAACCAGGGTTTTTCCTTCCTTCTTAAAAATCCTGTTTATTCTTATTGTTCATAAATTCCCATCTACTCAGTTATTTTCATCTCTGGGCTTAGAGCTGAACAGACACAGGAACAGCAGCCTTTGCTCTTTGCATCTCTGCTAGCCTGTGTTCCCTTTGCAACTGCTGAAAGCTCAGTCAATCCCCATGCTTCCTCCACCTTCATCACCTTTTAAAGTCTCTACTTGCCCTCTGGTTTCTTATGTCACCTTTCAGTCAGGCTATTCAGACCCCTTTTTTCCTTGATGCATTCCCTCAGGCTATTGTGGTGGCATTCTCACTTTTTTTTTTCTGTGGTTTTGGTTTTCTGTGGGTGTTTTTGTTGTTTTTTAATTAGTTTTCCACTGACAGCCTTTTCAGTTTTTAATTTTGTGCAGCTGAGCAGGATTGTAACATGCAAATTAAATAAACTAGAAAGCAAGCTGTGCCCCTCACTTTTTTGTGCTCAACAAAGCAAGCAGGCAAAGGAATCAAACCAAGAATCTTACTGAATCTGTTTTGTCCCTTGGGATTACAGCCTAGCAATTTCTGCAGTTGGTGGCACACAGAGTAGCAATATGACTACCGCCACATTTTCACTTTCAGATAAAATGACCAGGTATCCATTTATGGCTGAATCAAGGTGTTCAGCTGAATTCCTCATAAAAATAAAATTCTTATTTTTCAAGAAAACTTCCCACCTACTGTCCCCATAAGCCTCATGAAGGGAAAATCGGATGGAAATGCAACCTACCCAATGAGGATGCATAGTGGGTTTCTCTGGGCTTGTTCTGCAATGGCTAAATGTCTGCTATTGCCCTGGCAGCTCATAGCCTCTACTTCCAATGCTGATGCTCTCAGGTTCAGCCCTTAGAGTGTCAGTCACCATTTGCCTTTCAATTGTACATGATTTGAACCTGCAAAAAACCCCAGATAAATGGATCCCAGGACCTTTTGCCTTGTAATTTCCTATACTGCTGGTGCATTGATTTGGTGAGTCTTGAGGGTCGCTGTTGCTTGGCAACTTGAAGCTAAACAGGAACAACATAAGGTGGAGTATGTAAATGGCTTGCTCTGAGCTAGCAAGGTTTCTTGACATCCTGACTTCCTCACAGAGGAAAACTGGAGATTGGACTTGCCTCACTGGTGCAATGTAGTTTACTTCAAGGAGAAAGAAGGAAGGAGCTTTTGAGAGCTGTGTCTAGCACAATAATGTGTAGGAAAAAGGAAAAAATCAGCTTCTGCAGGAATTTTGCTGGATATCTGTGCTCCAAAGGTGTCCTGCTTAGCAGTGGTTTAAAGAAAGGCCCTGACTAATCAAAATTTTGAAAACTAAAGTTAATCTTTTTAATGAGCCACAGGTTATTTTTTGTTCCCTAATCATAGTAAAAGAGTAGAGGATAACCCAGTGAAATGAACAGTTAGGGGAAATTAGAAAAATATAAATCCCCAGTTGTCACAGGGAGCTCACTGTTGCAGTAGCTCAGGGGGCTAAAAACATGGCTAGGACGACCGACGACAATGACAGCTTTTGAGCTGCTGAGGGTCCTGTCCTGAAGTCTTGTAGGCTGAAGAAACCTCTCCCATAGAGATTATTTTGATATGTGGTTGATAAGGTATTTCTCATATCTGTACAAAACAGCAGTTCTGGATCAGATCTTTAACGAGAGCAACATCATGATATCAGTAGCACTAGATGACTTCACACTGGCAGAGGTTTTACTCCAAGATGCTGGCTTTTTTGGAAAGCAGGAAGAAGGATTTAACTAATTGATGGAGCTGTTCCCAGAGTTTAGCCTATGGCTGGTATTGTTCCCAGAGTTTAGCCTGTGGCTAGTAATTAAGACCCTACAGCCTTTCTTTTACTGTCCCTGACTACCCTGTTCTTGTTCTCTTGACCCTTCATAACTGTGGCTTGGCCTGTCCTATACAACTTATTTTTTCAGATTCCTGAATATCCAATTAGTCATCTATTTGGCCAAGAAAAAAACATATTCAACAGCTCAAATTATTTCTCAGGATGAGTCAATACTTAAGCCCCCATCCTATTTGTTACCTCTCTCCAAATCCCTTCCAATTTGTTAATGCTTTCCCTGAGATGAAAACACTTAGGTTTTTAATGTCATGGGATGCACAATAACATGACAGAAGGGTGGCACATAGCAGTGCTGTGCAGGACTCTAGCTCTCTAGCTGAACCCTGGAACAAGTCACATGAGGCAGCCCTGAACAAGTCACACACACACACAGATATTGTTACAAACATTTGAACTAGATATCCATATCTAGCAACTAATGACTTTCTTACAAATAACTTAGGGAGCTGAGATGCTGCATATGGGTCTGGCATGTGTTATGCCCACTTTGGTAAAGCTGGGAGAACAGCCTCGAGGTCAGCTTGCTCTCTGTAGAGCGGGCAGGCTGTTTCCAATGCCTCTGTGGGGCTGTGCTGCTGAATATGCTGGCTGCATGGAATCCTGCATGATCCCAAGGATGGTCTCCAACCTGGTCTCTGCACCTTTGCTGTCCCTATCCATCACCTTTGGTCTTTGTCCTTTGTGGGCAATTCGGCACATCTTCAATCTGAGCAAGGCAAGTGGAGCTCGCCTGAATACCACAGGCTAGAGATAATGTCTTCCACGGGTTGTCTGGAAAAAAATGGACAATTTTTTATATTTGGTGTTTGCAGTTTCCACTGATGGTTTATAAATTCTTTGAACGAAAGAAGAAAATAACAACTTGTCATGGTTTAGCCCCAGCCAGCAACTAAGCACCACGCAGCCGCTCGCTCACTCCCCCTGCCCCGATGGGATGGGGGAGAGAATCGGAGGAGTAAGAGTGAGAAACACTCCTGGGTTGAGATAAGAACAGTTTAATAATTGAAATAAAGTAAAATGGTAATGATAATAATATAATAATGATAATAATAATAATAGACAAAGCAAGTGATGCACAATGCAATTGCTCACCACCCGCCGACCGATGCCCAGACAGTTCCCGAGCAGCAATCGCTCCTCCCCGGCCAACCCCCCCCAGTTTCTATACTGAGCATGACGCCATATGGTATGGAATAGCCCTTTGGCCAGTTTGGGTCAGCTGTCCTGGCTGTGCCCCCTCCCAGTTTCTTGTGTACCTGGCAGAGCATGGGAAGCGGAAAAGTCCTTGACTAGCATAAGCAGTACTCAGCAACAACTAAAAACATCAGTGTGTTATCAGCATTCTTCTCCTACTAAATCCAAAACACAGCACTACGCTTGCTACTAGGAAGAAAATTAACTCTATCCCAGCCGAAACCAGGACACAACTGAACTAAAATACTGATAAGCAATTTTAAAGTGCCTAAATACCTTTAAAAACATCCAGTTTTAACTAGTTTAACAGCCTATTTCTCCTGACTTTGTGAGGCTTGGGTCTTGATTTGACTTGGGAGTTTATTTCTGAAAGTGAAGTTGAAATCCTCAGAGCTCTCATGTCAATATCATCCGAAATGGCTGCTGGTCCTTGCTGTCTGAGTTTGACACCCAGTTTTCTGGAGAGTGTCGACACTGGAGGGCTTGATTTCTTGCAAAGTGTAGAGGCTCTGCCTTCAACAAATTGGGGTCTGTTAAGTGCTTCCCCCATCAGGTATCTACAAACTAAAGCACTCAAAGTCACTTTTTCAAAATGCTTCCCAGCACCTCTGTGAATGTGCAAAGCAAGCCCTAGAGGACTTCTTTTGAATGTTTTGGCATTAATGTTCTGTGAGACAGGGAAAAGAGACGAAGTGAAATGAGTCTCAAAATAGGACTGTCAAGTTCTTTTCTGGTAGAGCTTACATTAATTTTTAATACTCCATCTGTGATCAGAAGAAAAGAAAGACCTTTAGTTCTCAGCACAGATCTTTTTTGAGCACACTTATTTTTCCTTGTAGCCATTATATATTCGGTTCTATGATTCACCGACTTATTTGTATTATTTTTCTTGCTTTATGGGAGTCAGGCAAAGTCACCTTTGGGCCTCATCTTGAACTAAGACCACAAAATGCATTACCAGTAACCCCTTAGCAGTAATCCTGCTTTGCTACGTTCCATGTGGGAGCAATAAGAGGGAGCCTTTGAGAGGATAACATGGTCCTCAGGTCAGTTCCATCTTTTTAATGATTAACTTTAAATAATATTGTGTGCTTATAGCGGGGTTTGGTGATCAATGCACGTTATTTTGCACATGTTCTCCTGGATATAGAATCATATTTACTACTGTTGTCCCTTTGTGGTCTCATTCTACCACCTGGTGCCACATTCCCTTCCAGTTTTCTGTATCACTTGTGCCTTTGATCATGGCTGAATCTTAACTAGACATCACTTTCTCCTGTCATCAAACTTTCCGAGTGGCTTCATTTCTTACTGATTAGCCCAAGCAAGCACAGAGATCACATGAAGGGTATGCTAAAAGAAAGGCATGTATTCTGTTGAATCTTTCTAGGATGGTAAGACCTTCTCCTGCTTTAATTGCATTCCTCTGCATTATGATAAGGATCGGTTCAGTGGATCACCTGGAACTGGTATACGGAACTAAATCTGTGGGTCATTGACTTAGTTAATCTGTGACAAGTCAGAAGATGAAAACAGAATTTAATTATCACTGGCAGTGTTTGTATTGAATTTAAATGATTTACATTTTTTTTCAAGGGCTGCAAATTTATTTATTATATTTATCCAGGGATGAAAGAAATACCTGTGACCCTAATATTAATAGGGGGAAAAACCCCACCCACTCATTACTTGCTTTTGTTTCTTGTGTATTAGGAAAAACTGGGGGAAAGAAATTGGCATAACATGCCAAAATGTCAGAAATAAAAAGAAAATAATTAAAGTCCAATTTTGGTGCCATAAGAGGAAATTTAATTTTCGAAGCATGGCTGGCATGGTTTGCTCTGGGGAGGTCTACCAGAACATTACTTCTCCTCTAGTGCACTGGTACAAATATGGATTTGGTCAATAATGATCAAAAATAACTGCTAGAGGCTACAGAAAATTTATGAAGTATTTGAGACATGTAGAAAGTTGCAGTCCATGATCCATTCTAGGCTAAACTCTTAAGGTACAGTGTAGGAAAACAGGAAAACGTTTGTTTGTATGGTGTTTTTCTCTACTCAGTCTCTCCACCAAATTTCTGGCACTCAATGTTTGTGTGGCAGTTTCTAAAACTAGATTAATCTTGTGGGTCATAAGGGGAACAAATTGAAAGTTGACATAAAAGGCATTGCTGAAAAAATTCTCTGTGAGAAAGTTAAAAACTTCCCAAGCATAATGTAGATGGTCTCAGAAGACACAGAGAAAGATCCCAAAATATCTGCTTCTCTTAACAATAAGCTCAGAATAGTCTGTGTGTCTTTGCAGTAAAATAGCCATTTGTCTCACCCACATGCATGTTAATCTGAATTAGAAATATTTGTTTAGAGAACAAATGTGTTTTCCTCTTTTAACTTAACACCTAGAAGCTGAAAGAGAAGCCCTTGTGGGCTTTTCTCAGATCTCTGCTGTTGCAAGAAGCACAATAAGGGTGCAGGGGGTAAGGTCTTGCAAAAATAGGCAGAATAGTGTTGGGGTTTTTTTTAAAAAAAAGTTGCTGTTGCTTTGCAGGAAGTTGCTAATTCACTCCCTGTCTGTCCTGAGAGCAGATCCTCTTCTCTGCCCTGTTCTGCAGAAACTGAAAGACGAAAAAAAAGCAAGATGGGGATTGGTTTCTGCTGTGCAAATGAAAGTATCTCCTGGATTAAACTACTGTAAAGTCCTAAAGTTACGCCTGCTGACTTTGTACTGGAGCAGACGTGATGTGCTGCCATACACCACTCTGCCAGCTTCACTAGCACCTAGTGGGGGAGAGAATAACAAGCCATGAAGTAGCATTTTGATCTGCTCTTGGTCTGTTTATGTCCTTCACAAAACAGTTATCTAGACAGCACTGCTTCTGTTTATTGTTCAACCTCCTATCAGCAGAGTCAAAATGAAAAGAACCAGGTAACGAAAACCAGTCTGAGTCTGATATATCCCTCTACTAAATTTCTCTGACAATAGTAAGAATCATGAGAATACAAGCAAGTTAAATGTACTGTATTTAATCCCACTTTGAGTACCTGCCAAAGACATAAATCAGTTTTGGTATTTAGTCCTGTCTGAGGATTTCTGGATTGTTGCTGTACTATGGACTGTAGATTAGCAGAAAGGTCTGATCAGGAAAGACGTAGTCAGCAATAAGAGTTAGTAAAATTATTTAACTCTATTGTAGTAATTCAAGTGTAAATGATTAAACCCAGCTGATGCTGCTACATCTGCTCATCACCCTGAGATTTGTTTGCTCATTTTTAAGATTCTTTTAGAATTGGGGTGAATATATCATATTTAAGCCTTTGTGACAGAACTTTGTGACAACTCCCTGGAAAGCCTACAAGATTTACCAAACCCAGAAATGAAAAGACTTAGGTGGGGAAATCCCTCTATTCCCAGTCACCCCTTCCCTAGCTGCTTTTAATGCTTTTAGGTTTTGGTCATGTACCTGTGCAATAACTTCTAGTAGTCCTATTTGATATAGTCAGTGTTAACACACAACAAACATATGAGAAGGGCAAGTGATATATACAGAGTACTAATAAAGGGCTGAAAAATAGCCAAACAAGGTAGAAATGCTGGATGGCTGGAAATATTGTATGGGTGGGAGGAGCAGTAGGTGAACTACTGTCCTGTCAGAAAGGTGTGGGTCTACAGGGGAATGCAGGGGCAGCAACCGTGCACAGGGGAATGGACAGAGCTTCACAGAAAGACACACTGTAAAGCCTGGGATCAAGTTCCTTGGAAAGGAGGAAAAGTACTGGCACTCTGAGGTAAGATTAAATGAAATAAACCTTCCAAACCTTCCATTCTCCATGCCTGTCCTGGTTTCGGCTGGGATAGAGTTAATTTTCTTCCTAGTAGCAGGCATAGTGCTGTGTTTTGGATTTAGGAGAAGAATGTTGATAACATGCTGATGTTTTTAGTTGTTGCTGAGTACTGCTTATGCTAGTCAAGGACTTTTTCAGCTTCCCATGCTCTGCCAGGCACAGAAGAAACTGGGAGGGGGCACAGCCAGGACAGCTGACCCAAACTGGCCAAAGGGCTATTCCATGCCATATGACGTCATGGTCAGTATATAAACTGGGGGGGGTTGGCCGGGGAGCAGCGATCGCTGCTCGGGAATTGTCTGGGTATCGGTCGGCGGGTGGTGAGCAATTGCATTGTGCATCACTTGCTTCGTGTACCATTATTATTATTATCATTATTATACTGTTACTATTAGCATTACTATTTTACTTTATTTCAATTATTAAGCTGTTCTTATCTCAACCCAGGAGTGTTTCTCACTCTTACTCCTCCGATTCTCTCCCCCATCCCATCGGGGTACGGGGAGTGAACGAGCGGCTGCGTGGTGCTTAGTTGATGGCTGGGGCTAAACCACGACAATGCCTTACAGCATGCAACCATAGAAATATTTCTAGATGGTGGTGACAAACTGATAAATCATGGTAGGTTTAGATTGGATATTAGGAAAAATTTCTTCACCAGAAGTGTTGTCAAGTATTGGCTCCCCAGGGAAGTGGTTGAGTCCCCATCCCTGGAGGCATTCAAAAGACATGTAGATGTGGCACTTAGGGATATGGTTTAGTGGTGGACTTTGCAGTGCTAGGTTAATGGTTGGACTTGATGATATTAAAGGTCTCCAACCTAAACGATTCTGTGATTCTGTGAAATTTACTTCGTTGCTAATTACCTTAATGTCATTCTTAGGTTCTCATCTACGCTACTTATACTGTAAATTTTTTATCTTGGTACCAAATAGACATCCTGCTTGAATGTAAAAGGTCTGTGGAAGCCGATAAACAAAGAAGTTCAGAGCTTTTTGGATGCCAGCTATTGAGGGTTTTATTTAGTTGGTGCAGTGGAACTTGTTAAGGATGTGATGTTTGTGGGTGCCAGATCTAGGCAATTGGGACCTGGGGATTTCCCTTTCCTGGGTGTGCTCTGATGCCCAGGGGTCTCTGTCCCAGACCTGTGGGTGCAGTTACTGCTGTTCCCAATTGCAGGTTCAGCCAGCAGTGAGGATGAGTCCCACAGTGGCAGCCACACACACGTGTATACACAAGCATGATGCCAGAAGACCCCTGCCTTTACCAGCAGCACTCACATAAATGTAAGTACAGAGATCCCAGTCCTGTTGTCCCTCTCTGGCTGTTCAGGATTGAGGTTCACTAGTGAAAACACACATGCTCCCACTCTCTGGGTTCACATTCACAGGTCCCTCACACCAGCACAAGCTCTCAGACTATGTCTGCACTCTGGGCCCCTTACCCAGCCATTGATTCAGACCTTGAGTCTTTCCAGATGCAAGTCTTCTCCTACTTGCCTGCTAATCCAGACTGAACCTTGCTAGCAAACTACACATGCACACACATGGACATAGGATTATATTCAGTTAGGAAATATAAACATATTCAGGTCTGCCCATCTGCTGACACTTAGACCTTGCAGCTTACAACTTGGTCTTTCCAGTTGCTGGCACTGTGACCTTTCAGCACTCACACCTAGATCAGAGAGGGAGATTATGCAGGGCGGGGGGAAAGTTAAGAAAGGATTTAGTATGAAAATAGACTAGATTGCAGGGACCAGGCAACAGACTTGGAAGAACATACTGCCTGGCAGCCTGTCTGCATGCAGCCATTCCCTTTATCCCCCTCCTCTCTGATTTTCCTGCTCTTGTGCCTCCCTGATCCACTCTGATCCTTCCCTTTGCTCCTTCCCCTAAGCAGCCCATAATAAGTTTTGCATGGTCCCTGAAGTCACTAATATCCTGTAATATTAATGATAATCATATTTCATGTTTCTTATCAGTGACAAAGTTCAGGCTGACCCTCTTCAAGGCTGTGCCCAAACCATTGCTTTAAAGGCCCATCAGCCAGTGACCAACATGTTCTGGTCCCTGGTAATGTCTCCTTCACCACCTGCTTCTTAATTCCTGAGTGTCTGTGACCTTAATTTGTCACTTCCCTTGTTACTTGTTTATTCTGTTACACTGAATAGTCCTTAACCAGATAGCTTACTGACCCAAGTGCTGCTCCATTCTGCATACCTATGCAGAGCTTACTTGGCAGTATGTTGGTGTGTACAGAAGCCATACAGCCCACCACACCCCAGGTGTTGCAGGGGATGAGCTAACCCTGAGCCAGGCCAGTTCTTCCATTTTCATGTTTGGAACAAACCTGGATGTGCAAACCTCAGGTGTGGGTAATCTCTGACAGCAATGCCAAAAGCCTCTGTCTCTCCTCCTGCCCAATACTTCTTCTTGATCCTTTAAGGAAGTCAAGAAAAATGAAATGGAAAAACAGGAGCTTTAAAGGGATCCTAGGCAGCCCGGTGTGCACAATTATGGTGTGGGGCAGGATGTAGCTTTGGAAGCACAACGAGTGGGTAGAGCTCTGCTCCTGTCATCTGAGATGGTGGCCCCTTAAAGCCACTCTGTAGCTCTAGACAATGTCATAAAGAAATCCAAGGTGACCCACAGGAGTGAGTGTACCACAGTGCAGCTCTGTGTAAGGTCTCTGGTCCTGGAAAGCCTGCACTGAGGTTGGCCTCAGGGAGTCCTGACCCCTTGGAAAGGCTAAGGCTAATTAGGCTGAGCATATTGCTATGATGATGAAACATAATGTTCTTTTTGTTCCAGAGCTCATCCAAGTTAATCACTAGGTTGTACTGCCTTATGCAAGGCAGAGAAAATACTGTCTCCATTTGATTCTGAGGAATATGATATAATGGCCCAAAGGCTGGCTGAACTGGGGGGGTGTGTGGAAATCAATGCATAGACAAGCTACAAATAATATTAGATGGATATGGTAATCTTGAGAACAAGCAATTATATGTGTACTGCAATAATTTAATTCAGGGACATAACGATTGGACATTCCCAAATGACATCAAATCAGTATTCCAAGTGTGATGGGACTTGGTCTCATTAATATTTGAGATAAAGTATGGAGCACAATATGAATGTGGAGTGTCACAGTAGGGCTAACAGTGCTCATGAAAGCCAGCGTCAGTGTTTTGCAAAATGTTTTGGGGGATCCTGGTAAAGTGAACTTACATTTGCTGGTATTTTAAAATATGTGGTCTTAAAATATGCAGCGTCTAAACTGGGGCTGGTGGCCTGAAGTGCGGTGCAGGGGAGGAGATACTCATGAGGATACAGTGCCTAGGCTGAAGGATGGGAAATTGAGTGAGAAACGTCAGCAAGAAAAAGACAAAAAAGGGGAATGCTGGTAGGATGACAGCTACTGAAGGATTAGTTCTGCAGCAGAGCTCACCTCAAAAAGCATTGGGATGTATGGGAGAGATGTCACTCCATACTCTTAAGGGCTGTAGAAAATTACAGGAAAGACATCAGCATTTCCAAGGACTGGGGGTCAGCTTCTGTTTGTAGGTATAATCTCCACATCCTTTTTGCTCTAAGGAATTTAGCTGCATCACTTAGGTTAGATCTGGACAGCCTCATTCTTTCCTTTAACACAAAATGCACAGCCCAGGCACACAGCAAACCTTGGGCTTGGACGCACCTTTGGCTGTACCTGAGCACATCAGGTACGAATGTGGCAGATTGGTATTCAGAGCAGCCGACCACAGGCTGCCAGGAAGCTGGGCAGAAGGTGAAGTATTCCTGCCCTTGGAGACCAAACTTTCAGAGCTGTGTTGGTACTATCTTCTCTCTCTCTTTTTTTTTTTGAGAGAGAGAGAGAGAGAGAGAGAGAGAGAGAGAGTCCAGACATGCTGCTGTGTGATCAGGGCAGAAAAAAGGCAGCTAAATAATATTCGTGTCCTTAGAAGTTTGTTCTTGGAACCCTGATGGGCTTTGGTGCTGTTTATTCCCAGGGCAGACTCTGCAGTCTCTGTATCTAGTAGGAAATCCTGGAGGCAAGAAAAGCCACTCTTCCTTGCACAGCCTGGCAGCAGAGGACATACTTTACTGCTGAGTTTCCCAACCCATCTAGCAGTGTAACCTCTTCCAAATATGATGAAACATCAGTTGCTTTTTGAGACGTACACAGCTTTTTCCTGCCCTGTCAACCTCTTTAGTGTGTTTCCCCATAGGGGGGTTTATTTGATTACATTATCATATAGCACCATAACTCCCTACTGATCTCTCTGATAGTGATCAACAGGAGCCGGTGTGCTCTGACTGCAAGGACAGATCCTCTGCTCTCATGTGTAAGCAGGTATCTGTCCTCAAAGGAACATGCACTGCCTGGTAAGATAGGATGCTTTGGTCTGTTTTGGTCTAGATTTTTGAAGAAAAATTCCTTTTCTTGTGATACAGGATATTTTTTGATATGTTGGTAAGCAATGAAGAGTTCACATCCTGCTTAAGACAAGCTTCTCCACCATACCTGTTGCATAGGGATAAAAACATGCAATGCATATTTCTCTGAAAATAACAACCAAAACCAACCAAACGAAAAACATTAAAAAAAAAAATCCATTTAAGATAAACTTAATATAGATTTACCATCCAGTTAAGCCTGTACTGCTGTTCTGGGATCTTATCTACATTTTTGTGAAGTTATTTTTTTAAGAATAGACAGAAAATACTGGTATCCCTCCAAGTTTGCTTCTGTAAACTGGATCTTATCTTAAATAAAATGCCCAGAAGGAGCATGTGGAGGGGGATCCTGGTGGTTATTTTGTGGGTTCCCATTCTCAATGTGCTGGAGGGGATGCAGCTTAGACTCCCTTTGCTGTGGTGTTGTGTTTTAAACTTGCAGTTAAGTGGGTTATGAAATACCACTCTTTGGGAGGAAAGTTGCTTTCGATTGTTTGCTTTTCTCTGTCTCTTTTCCCCCTGCTCTCTCCAGGCAGTCGCTCTCAGCTTCAGCGAGACACACTTTAATGAAGCTCTCATGTCCCTTAAGAGAACTGCTGCATGAAGACCAAAGGTGTCGGACCCACGGCTGAGGAGCAGGCAGGCGCATCCCTGCAGGGACCCCCCTTTGCTCAAGCTGTTTATGAAATTGTAAACCAGGCTGCAAGAGGGAGACGGTCGGGAGGCAGAGGGGAGGGGGGAGCTCATTCCTCCTCCCTCTCTGCCTCAAAGCCTTTTGCTTTCCAAGCTCAAATGCTAGCTGAAATCTGACGCCTGGACTGCATATGCTGTGAGACGTGGGCATGCCCTTGCAGTGCACTGATTTCCTCTGCAGCTTGGAGAGCCAGAGCCTCGCTGAGGCTCCGAGCAGAGCAGCCGCTCCATCAGGCAGCGAGTGCCACATCACTGTGCTGCCTGCGCAAGGGGCTCCAGCATGGTCCTGAGGCTCCTGCTTCTCCTCGGCGGGCTGCTTAGGGCCACCGAGCCAGCGCCCCGCTGTGAAACCGGCCAGGAGACCCTAGGTAAGGCTAACCACCCCAAAAGTTCCCCTTCTTCTCTCCTTCCTTCTTCTGGAGATGAGCAGAGTAAAGGGCTCCAGCTTTGAGGCGAGGGAGGCAGGAGCTGTCACCGTCCCCTGGAGACGAGGGGATCAGCTCTTTGGCAATCTGCAAATTGCCAGTGATGAAACTGGGGTTGTGCTTGGGAAGCGTGGATGGGAAGGCGTGTGGTGGTGGTGTGGCTCTGCAACAGAAAAACAAGACTGGGATGTAAGGTAATGTAATGTTTCCCCATCACTGTCTTTTAAAGCCACGTGTAGATGCAACTTTCTGTCAATTTAGAGTTCCCAGTCGGTAGGATCCCCCTCACTGCTGTGGGTAATGCAGAGGATTCGCCCCATCTCTGGCCTTGCCTTCTAGGAATGTGGTAGTAAGATTGCAAGAAGATGAACTTTCGACCTTCTGTGTGCTTTTCTGCTTAAGAAAAAAATCTTTTCGTTGCATTCAGCTTTAGGTCACTTGTTTCAAGTCCAAAGTATGGGAAGAATTATTAGGATCTGACAGCTGTAGGGTGTGTTTTAGCTTGCTATAAGCATTATGGAATTTGTACAAGTTGATTGGCTGGAAAAGCAGATTTACCCATTAGAATAAAAGTTAGATAGGAACATGCTGCTAAATGAATTGAAAGCTTTGGGTTCAGTAGCCAGTTGACTAATAAAAAAATACTAACAGTATCTTTTAAACACACATGTTATTTTTAATCAAGTAGACTTAATTCAGATTTCATTTTTGTGGGGACAGTGGAAAGGTAGTGTAGTAACAAGGTCTATTCCAGGAAAGCTATTTTTGGAATGTTCAAACTCAACATTATTCAGAAAAAATATTTATTTTATGGGAATACAGGAAGAGATGGGTTAACCTGAAACTGACCTTAGTGTTACCCAAGGAAGTTCAGCTATATTTTAGTGCTTAAATATAAGCCGTAGACTGTCATTGGCATTGAACTGCTACACAATGCAGTCCATGTGCCATGTACTGCATATAATTTGAGAGTGCTGTTCCCATGAACATCAAAGTGAGGTCTACCGCAGCCTGAAGGGATTTTATTTTTGGATAAAGCTGCACAAAGAGAAGTGTTGTAGACTATTTACAGCCAATTACAGGAAGAGGCTGTATGGTTTGCAGCATGCCCTTTCTCTGTAAGGTATGATTCTGCTATAGTTCTAGCTGATCAAAGTTTTGCCATGGGGTATTAATCCTGGCAACCACAAATGTAGGAATCATCAAGGGGTAACTCTCCTGTGGCAGAATGTTTTGTGTGTGTTGGCAACTGTGCTGTCTTTAAGGGAGGGCTTGAGGAAAGGCAGGCAATGGAAATTCACCTTGCATGTGATGGGACTGGACTGATGAATATGGCCTTAGGGTGATGGCTAGAGGTAGGGAAAGTGGGCGGCCAATGTCACTACATGGTGTGCAACGTGAGGAAGGGGTACACTTCACACTGGAGGGATGTTGGACCAGGGGGAATAAAGTAGCAGCTTGGACATTGAGAGACCTGCCAGATTTCTCAAGGGTCTTCCTTTTCCAAAGGGGAGATAAAGTCATGTCAGGCCACATAAAAAGAAAGGCGAGTGTGGTGCTGTACATGTCCACAAATAGACCTTGCAGGGGTCTCCTGTCAACACCCAGGGCAGTAGGTTATGTCTTCAGCTGTAGGAGTTTCTCCCCTGTTTTGGGATCCCTTGTGCAGATCTTTGTGGATCTCAGTGGCCAGACCAGCGGTGCCCTGCAGGAGAAGACCAGCCTGGAGCTGCTTGTGCAGGAGACAAGGGCAGCGGGAACCAGTGCCACTGTCTGACTCCCAGCAAGGCTGGAGCTGGTTTCTGCAGGCTGCCTGGCCTTCTTGGTCATATTTGCTCTGCTGTGACTCATTTTTCTTTTTAAATAAGAAACCAAAACAGAACATGGCTAACGATATCGAGATCCTTACAAAATGGTTTGTGCTTTTCTGTTTAGTAAAATAAGATGATTACTGTCAACCATCCCCACAATATGGCACAGGCATCACACACACTGTGGGAGCTTTTTGAGCACCAGCTGGGAACCATGGCAGTGAGAGAGAGGACAGATCCCTTCTCCCCAGCTGCATCCTGTATCCTTGGGGAGCCAGTAAGCCACTGTCTCCCCCAGTGATAAGATGCTACATTGCCCCCTTGCGAGGCAGCACTTCCAGGCCCTGATGAGTTTTACTGGACTCTTAGCCTCTAGTTTGGGTGAGAAAAGTACAGTTTAAAATGTTTCCCCTGAGAGGTGGCCAGCCTTTGGTGGAGGGAGCTAACAGTGCAGGTTCCTGGTTTGTGAGTTGTGTGTGTCTCTGCTGCTGACTGATGTGTTCCGGTGGTAATTAGTTAAATGCAGCACTTCACCATCACTGACAATAGAAATAAAAACAAATTAGAAACAGGCTGAAGTCACATGCCTCGAAATAGTAAAAGCGGGTGGCTTCCCTTGCATCTGGGGCCAGCTCTGCCACCGAGACGTTACCAGGGGTCGGGCTGAGGCTGCAAAGTAACAGCGATAAAACCTTTCCTCGCCGCTCGCCTTCGAGCGCGCTTTGCTGGGGACTTCCAGGGGCAGAGGTGCTCCGGCGCCTGTGCGAGCCCCCGGGGCTCACAGGCGGAGCTGGGGGCAGCACCGAGCGCTTGCCGGGCCCGGGGCCGCGCTGCCGGGGGGTGCAGCCCGGCCCCCCCCCCGGCTCGGCCCGCGCCGCCGCCGGTGGTGCCACCGTGCGGGCTCCGCCGCCGGTACAGCTGCCTCTGGCGAGGCATCGGAGCCGGGCTGAGCTTAAACGCCAAAGGGATCATAGAGTCATAGAATTCATAGAATCGTTTAGGTTGGAAAAGACCTTTAAGATCATCCAGTCCAACCATTAACCTACACTACCAAGTCCACTCTAAACCAATCAAGGGTAGACTAGACTAAACCATGTCCCCAAGTGCCACATCTACCCGGTTTTTGCCACTTCCAGGGATGGTGACTCCACCACCTCTCTGGGCAGCCTGTTCCAATGCTTGACCACCCTTTCCGTAAAGAAATTCTTCCTAATATCCAATCTAAACCTCCCCTGGTGCAGCTTAAGCCCAATTCCTCTCATCCTATTGCTAACTACTTGGGAGAAGAGCCCAACACCCACCTCACTACAACCTCCTTTCAGGGAGTTGTAGAGAGCGATAAGGTCTCCCCTCAGCCTCCTCTTCTCCAGGCTAAACAACCCCAGTTCCCTCAGCCGCTCCTCATAAGGCCTGTGCTCCAGACCCTTCACCAGCTTTGTTGCCCTTCTCTGAACACGTTCCAGCACCTCAATGTCTTTCTTGCATTGAGGGGCCCAAAACTGGACACAGTATTCCAGGTGCGGCCTCACCAGTGCGGAGTACAGGGGGACAATCACCTCCCTGCTCCTGCTGGCCACACTATTTCTGATACAAGCCAGGATGCTCTTGGCCTTCTTGGCCACCTGGGCACACTGCTGGCTCATGTTCAGCCGGATGCCTGAGCCCTCGCCAGCCCCGCTCCCGGGCTGGGCGCTTGAAAGGGGCTCCTGCCCGATGTCACTGCTGAGGACCGGAGCTGTTCGACCCGGAGCTGCAGAGGTGGGAGAGCAGCTGGAGCGCGGCTCCTGCAGCAGACCTGGCTGGCAGGCTGGTCACCTGTGGGCCACCTCTCCCAAGCGCCTTGGTGTGTGCCATCATCCTGGCTCGCCCTGCTCCTGAGCCAGACATTGCCCCATTCTGAGGGTCTCTGAGTATAACCACTGGAGATGGGAGGGAGTGGGGAGGTATAAGTAAGAGATGTGGGGAGGGAAAAAACCACCAGAGTGGGAGGCAGGGGACAGGTACTGTATTGCTTCTGGAGCCCAGAACAGATTTTGTGGCACTGGCTCCTCTCTAAGCTATGGCATTGAGTAAGACTGATTGTCTACTGGGAAGTCAGACTGACAGAAAAAGTGGCTTCACACATAGATGCTCTACCTTTCCCCTCTCCTTCTCTGCCATTCCCATCTCCATAGTGTGCCATGGGTTTTGCTAAGTGAAAGGGAAAAAGGGAAAAGCCATTTCCTTCCATGTGCTTCACGCTGGCGCCAGCTTCATAGGACCTGAGCATGTTAGTTCACCTGCTGTGGACATTTCTAATCCTGTTTCCTGGTGAAACCCATGTCTGTGTGCACACACAGGCAGACCCCCTCCAGCTACTGCTGCTCTCGTGTGGGTGGCTGCACTGGGTGACCTGGCAGTGGGCTGGGGTCTGCTCCTCTGCCCCAGGGCTGGTGGTGCCAGCTGGGTCCCTCACCCTGCTGTGGCTGGCACGGGCAGGTGCAGACATGGAGCGTGGCCACGGTACTGTGCCGTCACGTGTGGGAAAGTCCAAGCTGCAGCACTCTCGCCTGAGGCACCTGAGGTAGATATGTCCAAGTCTTGCCAAAACAAAAAAAATGCAGAACTAGTGTCTACATCATGCACACTCACAAGATGAGAAATTCCAGCTCTCGTAAACCCAGTTGTCATCACAGAGTCATGTGAGCTGCTCTGGATTCCCGCCACTGACTCAAGTATTTCCACATAATTATTATTTTAGCAACACTGATCTTCAGCTACATTTAACATGGGAAATGGGATCAGAAACAGCCACTTATGTTGGGAAAGTAAGCTTATATTGAAAATATAATACACAGGTATGTCCTTTTGCTGCTGAAATAGTTCATGCATGATTTTAATCTGAAGGCAAAAATTTCTTCAACACACTTGTTCAGACTTTTTTAAAGTGTGGCTGTGTAAATACATAGAAGTCAAAACTTGAACAAAAACCCCACTGCCCTAAGGCACAACTAGGCTTTTAGCAAGACTTAGTAACACTGACAGTTGATCCCCTTTAACATTTCTAGATGTCGTCTTTCCTTTCACGTAGTCAGCTAGAGGTTGTTTGGGGGTGGGTGCTGGCTGGCTGATAGCTACCGTGCTCCCCTTTGGGCTGCCCAGGCCACATAAGAGCCATCCCCTCCTCAAGCCTGCACCAAATGTTGGACAAATGTCACAGGTGCCACTGTTTGAGGAGGGGCTGAGCATGGAGGTACCATGCAGAAAAACATGCTGTTTGAGGCTGGTGGGCCGCATCCTGCTCTCTTTGCTGGGCTTTTATGACTGCTGAATCTTGTTGGGAGAGAGTCACCCTCCTAGCTGGATGCAGCTGTCACAGATCAATAGAGTTTAAGGACTGAGGGTTGCTCTGCCCATTGCAGAAATAAAACTGAAATTCCAATCCCTTTGTTTATCCTGTTGTAACTCCATTGATTTAATTGGCACTATTTCAGTTTTACAGGGTTATAACAGGACACCCTTATCTGGGAGACAATATGAGATTAAGGCATGGATTTAAGCCAAGGTTGTTGAATTAACTGTCAATCTTTTGTAACATAAAAACACCACATTTGGCTAAAACTCAGCTACCTCCAGAAGAACCAGATGTGATGTTAATTACAATAGTTCTCATACATCTGAACTAATGAAAAGACAGAGTTATGCTAGGGGGCTGCATAGACTGTGTTTAAAGAGGATGGAATGATGTTTTGGCAAATGTTTCGGAAGGGTTGTAGCATCAAAAATAAAAACCTCAATTTTTCATATTCCCTGGAGCAGCACTTACTGGCCAGAGACACAGCTGGGGTGGCACCATGGATCCCGTCACTAGAGACACTGAGACAGGCAGTGGGGACAGGCAGGCAGACAGCAATACTCTTCCTCAGTTCTCTTAGGCTCCTACAACTGCAGCCCTGTTTGTGTTGCATCTGGACAATTAGAAACAAGGGAGAATTGTTGGCCACCACTGAGGTTGGCTTTGAGCCGTTGGCAGGTCTTGGTGTGCATCTGCACAGATTTTGACCTGTGGTCTGCAGGTTACATGAACTCTCATCATCCGTGGGAAAGCTTCAGCATCTTCTTGCAGGCCCCAGACCAATCCTGTGAGAGAAACAGTCCTGTAAGAGCCGACTACAGTGCCATTGCTGTGGGAACACCTTCAGTAATTCCATAAAAACAGGTGTTTAACTGAATGCCAGGCAGCAGGTGGGTTAGAAAGAAGGGTGATTAATTAAGAATACTTGCTTGCATCTTCCTGCTGTGATCTTCCTCTGCAAAGCGAAGGCAGATCAGGTATTAACCTCTTTCAGGTGCTTTCAGGCTTCTTTATGTGAGGGAGCAGGGATAAAACAGGGCTTGTCTCACTGCCTGCACATTGGGCTCCTGCATACTGCTTCTGCTGGTTTGCAAACACATCACTCCTTTGGAGCGGTCACAGCAATTGCTGGAATGGAAGATTAGTAACAGGAATTCAGTCCTCTACTCACAAAAGCTTTGATATATCTAGAAAAAGGAGTTAACCACGTGGGCTGCTTTTTGCAGTCTCTCCTCCAGTTTTCCTGGAATTCCTTCTCTGTAGCTGGGGATCTTCTCCACTTCTGCCCCTGCATGTATGCCTTAGATATGTAGCTGCCTTCTCTCCCGGGCTCTCTGCTCGACCGTTTTCCCACTAGCCAAGCTACTCAGCTGCCTCATTCCTCTGCTGCTAGTCCCCTTACTTCTCCACTCCTCCTGCACCCACGTCCTGGCGATTCTGATCCATTATAGTATTCCATAATGGATCTTGTCCTGCTCTTGTCCTCATGCTGTAGCCAGGAGCTGGCTCCGAAGGCAGGCCATTTGCAGGTGCTGTTGCGATGTTTTGCAAATTGGTACAGCCCAGCAGTGTTCGCATATTACCGCTGGTACTAAGTTTTGCCTCTTTAGTGTTACAAGGCAGATTATTATTGCAAAGACTGACTCGATGAACCGTGCAGAACCACAAGGAGAGTAATATTAATATGATCAGAAACTGAAATGCTTTGTTTGGAAAAGCAGAAGGTTTGACTGTAAACAGACTAAAATGAATACATATGTCTTCCAGTTTAAAACAGTATTGTAAGAAACCCAGAAAGCTGCTGGGGGTGTGCTGGTCTGTACAAGACAAATTATCTAATCTTGTTTGATCTGTCAGTCATAACAATGCAATTGTGTAAGCCTTACTGAATGATTTAGATATTTTGAGTTTAAGACTGGCCCTTGGGCTTATTCCATATCCTCAAGTGCACAAGTCTCCTGTTGGCTTCGCTCTCGAACAGGCAACCAGCCAAGCCGTGGCACTGGAAGTAGCTGTTGAGCTCTATTGTCTCGGTTAGGGTTAATCACCGCAGCTTGCTTCTTTCAGTGCTGAATCATCAAGGGGAAAAAATGTAAGCTTGGCAGTAAAATATGTATGTGCTGCATTGTAGATTTTCAAGCTTGCCTTTGCAAATTAAAACCAGAAGCGTATATTATAGAGAGGGCTCAGAAAGCTTGAAATGGCTTTTCTCCTTTTCAAGAAGTTATTTTATCCAGAATCTTAAATGGAAGCTGTACTACTGAAAGGACTTTTGTAGCTCTGGTGGAATAGCTAGAGTACAAAAATAAACATAAAAAATTGAAAAGGCTGTTCTGGGTCAGGAAGAAAAAGGCCTCCCTGTACCAACCTGTCCGCTGATGGCACTACGAAAGGAGGCAGCACTGTCTTCCTCTGAGCCCAGGGAAGCATCTGCTCAAAAACTGGAAGAGGTTTAGCCTCTTTCAAGCACACAAGAAGCAGCAATTGAAGCCTGCCAAGTTAATCTGGAGACTGAGAAAATCTGTGTATCATTGCCTGTCATTCCTCTTACGAAAAAGAGAAAGGGAGTGGCTGAACTCTTCTAGCTGGCATTGCTGGAACTTTGACAACACGAGCTATAATGGGTGGGGACAGGGATTTGCTGGTCATTTCTGTGTGCAGAGACCCAGACCCGTGGTGCAGGGCTCCAGGACCACAGCCTGCAGCTGCAGCTTGGGAGCTGGCCTCGGAGAGTTTCCTGCCGCCTGCTCTGCAGGCAAGCAGGCTCTGGCCCAGTTACGTGCATCCACACTTATTTATATGAGTACATGCACTGGAGAATTATCTTTGGCCCTTGCAGAACCACACCCTCCAAAACATATGCAAGTATTGGCATTAGGAAACACAAGAAAAGTCCAAAGACCACATCAGCACACATACACATTTAAGACTCGCTATAAAGCAAGGTCTAGTATAAACCAGACCTTCTCTCTCTTGCTTTTATGTATATTAACTCCTGATAACCTGAATGCTCAAGCTGTCTCACTCCTGGGTGTTTACATGGCAGAGCCGTGGCTGAGGTACAGCTCATGTGGCAGCTTGCAGGGGGCTGTGGTGGGGAGATGTGCTACGGTTCGGGCAGAGCTGGCCTCTGAGACTGCAGAAGAAGCTGCATAGATGTCTCTGGCAGAGAGAGACAGGGAGAAAACAGCACAGTATGCTGCAAAAATGTGAAGCTTAGACCTAAGTTTAGGCTCAGATCTAGTTCTAGGACCCAGGAGGAAGAAATCAGTTTTGTTGCTAGTCAATGAGTGAGTTTGGGTAGCTCTGAGCTTGTGAGGGAAACCCTGGGTCAAAAGCACTGGAAAAGCTTTATCCTTTGCTGACGAATCACCCCTGCTTATCACATACTGAGATGAACAACTTCAGTTGCCATGGGAAAGGTTTATATGGATTTGGGTTCCTCATCTGGAAAAGAAATCTATCCTCTTCAGTCAGCATCTTTGTTAATGAGTAATAGCCATGTTGCTTAATAGATTGCCTCTCCCTGTAAGTGTGGTAAAAATAACAAAGTGTAGAAGCCGGGTAGCAGGCAGTCTGAAACCTGAGCTGTCTTTACCTCTCCTGTGCTAACATCCACTTGTACTCACAAAACGATCCAGTCCTCTTGTGAACCCAGCTACAGCAGATGACTTAGCAAAGTTTTGCATGTCTCTTCCATCAGCCATCCCGTGCCTCTTGACACCTCTCCTTTCTGGCCAGCTGGGCAGAAAGAGGCATCTGCTAAACACAGTAAGACTGCTGCTGCTCAGAGAGCCAGAGCAGGGGGAAGACGCAGCACCGTGCCCAGACCCCGCCCGCTGCATTTTCCCTTTGGTTTCCTCTGCTTGTTCCAACATGTTGCCAGAGTACCTTTTTGCTCCAGCTGAATAAGCAGAATACTGAGACACCATCGAGAATATGTTTGTGCCACGTATCAAACTGACTGATGGCTATAGCATTCCTGCACAGTAATAGCAGTCTGGAAGGTTGTGTGTGCCTCAGTTTCGTTATTTGATCAGTGCATGTCAGAGAGACAAAAAAAAAGGACATTTCTAGCTTGGTCAAGGAGCCAGCAAAGAGGAAATGGCTCTTACCTTTAAGGAAATGCGTGCAGTTGTGGAAAGACCATTCATAGTCCCCAAATACACCCATGAAGAACTGCTCTCAGCACACACGACCCTCTAGTCTGAAATAATAGCTACAATGCAGTCATTTTATGCTGAGGAGAGAAAAAAGTGTCAGACATTTCTTAGCCACCCTTCAAGGTAGTGAAGGAGATTGACTGCTAATGACCCTGGTGATAACCGAAGATAGTGTCACTCTGCTTGTTGGGACATGGCTGAACTCAAGCCAGTCCCATCTACACCAAGTTTTCCCCTCTGTATGGAACATTTGGCTGGCTCCAGACTCGTGTCCAAGGCCTCACAAGTTGTTGTGGGTGTGATGGCGTTGGGATATAAGACTATCCAGATTCAGGGAGGAAGTGACATCCAATTTTATCAGCACAATTAATTTCTGGAGCTCTTACTAACAAGTAATCACCCCTTCCTCTTTCCCAGCTAGCATTGTACAAAATGCTATTCCTTGATTATCCCCAGATGTAAAACGACATCCAGTATCTGGCTGAGATGAAGCTTTTTTAGAAATACCTTGACCTTAATAATTAACTCACTGGGGGGATTTTGCCTAACTAAGGGAAACACTGAAATCCTGTAATGGAAGGCACTGTTGATGAAGCAGGTATTGTTTATTGCTATTAGCATAATGTACCAAGCCAGGAAAGGAGTTTGTATGGATATAATTTTTTCCAGCTTGCTGCTCACCAGGACTTGCTGGTGTTCCAGATGGGCTCTTTCTGCTAGTTCTGATCCCTCATTTATTTTATGAGGTAATGTGGATCAATGACAATTCATAATACAGAACCAGACTCATCTCCAATTAAATGTCTCCCTCTGAGATAAAATTCCAAGGTTAATTTTGTTGTCATTATAATGATTTTATTTTGGGTAAAGAATGATCAACTCATTAGCAACACATATGCAGATGATTGCATTTAAACAAATATGCTGGGAGTGGAAGTTTAAACTTCCCTTAGTAGGAAAAGAGAAAACATAATGAATTTGGTTTTACGAGGACAAATGCTCAATTCACTGAGCAAGAAGCTAGGTGCCTGTCCCACCCAGTGAGAGTTAGAAGAAACAGCAACATAGCTAGATCCCCATTACATCACAAGGAAAGCAGACCTGTTGGCATTTAAAAAGCCTGCACATAGTGGCTTAGCTCCTATGAGGCACCAGTGAAAATAGCTCTGATACCTTGGTAGCAATATTTTTCTTTAGTTGCCAGTATCAGAGAAGGGCAACATAGAATCATTGGATACAGGAGCAAAAGAGACCTCTCCTGGGTCATCAAACCATGTTCCTTCAAAATCGAGTGAGCTTCCTTTATTTGACCTAGTAAATAGAAAGCTAAGGGGAGGATCTGATTGCTTTCTGCAAACACTCGATGAAGGCATGCACCAGGGAGCACAGAGAGCTATTTGAGTTAAAGGACAGTGCTGGAACAACACCACATGGATATAAACTGGCCACGAATACTTTTAGGCAGGAAATTAAAAGGCAATTTCTAGCCATTAGAGGAGCGAGCTTTTGGAAAAGCTTTCCCGTGAGAGTAGTTGGGGAGGGAAATAATTAGGTTTAAGATGTTATTAAAAGGATTATAAAATGCAGTTGCTAGAAATAGGATGAAGTAGGATGGGGAAGAAATATGTCCCCTCATATCCACCAAAGGCTTAATTGCTTTACAGGAAAAGTATGCACAGCATTATGTGGGACCGATAGATTTAGAATCATAGAATCATAGAATCGTTTAGGTTGGAAAAGACCTTTAAGATCAGTCCAACCATTAACCTAACATTACCAAGTCCACCGCTAAACCAATTGAGGGTAAGTAGCAACCCACGCCTCCTGGCTTAGTGGCTGGATCATTTATAATGAAAGGAAAAACCAGGAATCACTAAGATTGGAAAGGATCTCTAAGATCATCATTCCAATCATCAGTCCAACACCACCATGCCCACTAAACCATGTCCCAGAGTGCCACGTCTACCCGTTTTTTGAACTCTTCCAGGGATGGCAACTACACCACCTCTCTGGGCAGCCTGTTCCAATGCTTGGCTACCCTTTCCGTGAAGAAATTTTTCCTAATATCCAACCTAAACCTCCCCTGATGCAGTTTGAGCCCATTTCCTCTTGTCCTATTGCTAGCTACTTGGAAGAAGAGACCAACACCCACCTGGTAGTTGTAGAGAGCGATAAGGTCTCCCCTCAGCCTCCTCTTCTGCAGGCTAAACAACCCCAGTTCCCTCAGCTGCTCCTCAGAAGACCTGTTCTCTAGACCCTTCACTAGCCTTGTTGCCCTTCTCTGAACACGCTCCAGCACCTCAATGTCTTTCTTGTAGTGAGGGGCCCAAAACTGGACACTATTCCAGGTGCGGCCTCACCAGCGCTGAGTACAGGGGCACAATCACCTCCCTGCTCCTGCTGGCCACACTATTCCTGATATAAGCCAGGATGCTGTTGGATTACTTGGCCACCTGGGCACACTGCTGGCTCAGTGTTAGAGGAAGATCCATAAGGCATCTTGGTATGTACAGAAGGACTCACATGGACATTTAGACTAAACCAGATTACTAAAGACCTACATTTTCATTAGTGAAATTTCCTAGGCACCTAACTTACAGTTTTTAAGCATGCCTAGAAATATTGTCAAGTTGTCAGGGCTGGGCAGCTCAACATCTTTTTCAAACATAGGCCTGATTTCTTACACAACCACACTTCAGCGATATTGTCAAGCCCTCCCTTTTTAACGTGGATCAAAGACTGGCTGGTCAGTGTGCTTGTCTGGCCATGCCCTGCACCTGATCCCTGAAGTCTGTCCTGTCTTCTTATTAAACTCCATTTCCAACTCTTTGCCTGGGTGAGGGTCTCTCTTTTTTTGTGTGTGGATGGGCGTGTATGGGGCTCCACATACCAGAGACTGGTGTGAGACCACGGGTCAGAGGGGTTTGTGTGTCTGGGGTGCAGCAGCTGGAGGGACCAGAGTGCATGTGCCTGGTGTGTGTATGTCAGTGTGTGCAATTGCTAGCAAACACCAAGCTGGACTAGCAGTGAACAGGACAAAATATTTGGGAGCTGAGTATTTAAGTGGCTGTGATCCTGGGCTGGATATTGAAGAGACTGGAGGGTCTCAGAGTTGACTACTGGAAGGAACCAGAAGGTCCAAGCCAGCTAGGGAAGACCACAGTGTCTGGGGCTTGGCTACCAGTGAGTCCCTAGGTCTGGGCTGGCTACCAGAGAGACCAGCATGTGTGTCAGCGCATGAGGCAACTGGGAGATCAGTGGATCCAGGGACCAGCTACTAGGCAAACTGTGCCTAGCTGCTGGGGTTCCAGTGTGTCTAAGCTGAGCTACTGGAGGGATCCACCTATACTTCTTTTTAATCAGTGGTCTTTCATCCTGATTAGCCAGAAAGGGGAATGGGATGACACTTTTGGTGCTGGTTGTGCTTGCCTGTACTGTGTTTTCTCTTTGTGTATATATGTAAAGTGTGCCTGTTGGGAATATGTGCTTGTTCCTGGTATGGCTGGACCTCAGGGCATAGAGCTGCAGCAGCCTCTGTGGCACTACCAGATCAGACAATTCATAACATGAGGGAGGACTGATATCTGCCCCATAATGCTTTTTCTTTTTTTCTCTTTATTTGCAGGTCAATGCCAAACTGTACAGAAAGGTATGGTGTGACTTTGCTCACTGTCCTTGGAGAATCTCAAAACCTTAAGTATTTTTTCATTATCTCCAGACAAGTTTTCTAATGTTATTGCTATAGTATGTCTTGTTCCTAGAGAGATGATCTCTTTCACACAAGGTAGGATTTTGCTACTGTGACAGTGGTATTTGTTACCAGCCAGACACATTAGCAAGAGAAGGAGGCTCAAACATAGGTCCTTTACTGTAATAGCCAGTAATTTTATGAAGAGACATCTCTCTATTAGTCCCTTTTCACCTCTGAGTTGGTTGAAGGTATTACCAACATTTATCCGTCCAAAGACCTCTTAACCTGATTTCTTAAAATGTATTAGGTTTATGAGAATATACATGTAAGCACATTGATGGGCCTGCTTGCCTGTGAGTCAAGTCCCAGAATAGCTTTTGATCTCTTTGGGCAATTTCAATCAAACTTCACAGAGGGTCTGCAGTTTCAGAGATACTGAAGTATTACAAATTTTGTGGGGCCAAGCAAAGAAGAGAGCTATCTTACTGATACCCACTAAAGAAAAAAATTTATATGATCTCACACCTCATCAGTTAATCCATACTAAAAGGCAAAGACAGGGGAGAGAGTGATATCACAAATACACTTCATTCAAGAATCTGAGTTTTTTCCCTGTTAGACACCAGCAAATTCACACCTCAATAGAGCATTTTTCTCTCTTATGGATTCTCTGGGGTTTAATAAGCTCAAACTGTATTCTTAATTTAAATCAGATAAGATTTAATTGAGTATGAGATAGCCTTTCCTTTGGAAACCAGGCTTTATTAATTTTGGTGGTTTCCAAGCTATTTGTTAAAGGAACTCCCATGTGGGCCCAGTACTCCAGTGTTTTCGGGCCAGGGATTTGCCCTTTCATTGCTGTTCAGGTATTAAATTAACAAAATAAATCTTATGTTAGGAACAGTGCTTATCAATCAGATAACCTCTGATGCCCCATCAAATTGTCAGATACCATTTGAATTCTGAATGATGTCTACTTGCATCAAACTGTTCACAATCAATCTCCAGACTAAGCGTACTTTCCATCATCTTTCTATAAGTGTGTTTAGACATCAAATTCATTTGAGAGTATTGCAAACTGCCTCCAGTCTATCTGTGAACAAAAAAAAAAAAGTTAATTGAACGTGTTATTTGTTTCGTTGTCTTTGAACTATTCAGTGTCAGTGATGCAAGTTATTTTTCATATGTTCATATCCTTTTCATAGCAAAATGCGTGGACATTGCCTTAAGTTCTTGTACTGATGTTGCCTATACTCAAACGATGTATCCTAATCTTCTGGATCAGAAGTCTCGAGAAGTGATTGAGTACAGCTCTGAGTACATCCTCATCAGTGTGCTGCACAACTTGCTCCAGGGAGAATGCAATCCGGACCTGAGGCTCCTGGGCTGCTCCGTGCTGGCCCCGCAGTGCGAAAAGGACAAAGTTATAAAGCCCTGCAGGCATGTCTGTGAAAACCTGAAGAAAAATTGCCTCCCTGCCTTTGATGCAATAGACATGGCTTGGCCCTACTTCTTAGACTGCGACCGCTTTTTCGCTGGGGAAGAAGAGGGATGTTTTGACCCACTGGCAAAGCTGCGAGGTAAGGAAGGAAGCTCTGCTGACACATCTTACTCATCTAGATGGGAAGGGTCTCATTTCACTCAGCTTGACACGCCTATGGCACAAAATCTCTCCGCTTGTCATCTCAGGTTGTCTTTATAGACACCTGTAAGGTATGATTCATTTTGTTCCACCTATTTTAAACACTTAATTAAACTGTGCTCAAGAATCACCTGTTTCTCTCACATACAAAGAGCAGCAAGACAGGCAGCTCAGAGCTAGATGTTTGGACTGCCATTGTGCATTTAGACAAACCCTGCCCTGTGTGATAGCTGTCTGTATATTTGAAATATTCTATTTAAAAACTGAAACTTTAATGCACTTACAAATTCATGACTGCTTGACAAGCTTAACAGCTCATTAAAATAATCTCATTAGTGATTGTCACAGATTTTTTGTTTGGATGAAGAAGATCCAGATAGCTGAAGACAGCTGAATCTCATAAAAACTGAATTTGATCCACCAGATTCAAAGGGGAAAATCTGTACGTTTTGTGACTAAAATATGCTAAGCATACCAAAGGCCAAATTACAACTGGAGATTGCACAAGATATTTGTTAGTGTGCATATGCATTAGTACAGTTTTGCAAACAAAATATGCCACAATAAACAGCATAGGATGTACTACATGGATTTAAGGTTTTGATTGTGGCTGTATTTTCTATAATTCTACTACTGAAAAAGACATTTTGTAGAAAAGTACAGGTATTCATGCAGTCCTCTGAGTACCATGGTTTTAAACACTGTGTTACAATTTTTCTTTACAGGAGAAGTAGAGGTTGAGGAAGATTTGCCTTCAGACTTGCCAGCAACTTTTATTCAGTTCAAACACCATTCATACTCCCAAATGGTGAGCACACTGAAGAAGACTGCTTCTAAATGCTCCCATATTGCAACAACTTACAGCATAGGTCGCAGTTTTGAAGGGAAGGATCTTTTTGTGATTGAGTTTTCAACCAAGCCTGGACACCATGAACTGCGTGAGTTATATCAGTATTGATCAAGTTGCTTGAGGGAACTCCAGATTATGTGAGTGAAAACAGGTCCTTTACATGGGATATCACTTGAACTGTAAAAAGCATTGATTCAAAAACATTTCTCCCCCTTTGTGTTCCTGAATTACAGCAATAGCTGATGATTCACTGTAGCAATCACAGTCCGGTTGCAATTTCCTAACTTTATGACCTCAGTTTATGACCATGGTTGACATTCCTTGTTCCTAGATGTATGACCATGTACTTGGCTGCAGTGATATGGCCCAGCATAAAAAGAAGTTTGTCTAGTTTTCTGTTACTGACCTGCCCTCTTGATCATCTACCACTTCCTCAGTCTCCTTTTATTTGTCACTGTACCATCAAACCCTACACAGTTCCTACAAGTAATACCTGTGCCTAGTCTAAACACAGTCCTTCACATCCTAAAATATGTACAACTTGTGATAAGGCCTCAGATACAGAAGGACATTGACATCAAAAAAGGGCAATACAGCACAGAAAACAATCCTGCTGAACAAAGATTCAGGTCAGTGCAATATCTGTCAGTGTAACAGGTGAACGATACCAGGAGTTCATGTTATCATAGTGCCTGAACACCTTTAGGATACATGTCTTCACAACTTTTCTGCAAAGGGGAACAGTGCTGTTCTCTGTTTTGTAGATTCATCACTGAGACAGCAAGGGCCAGATTTTTAAATGTTCTAAATTCTTCAAAATGCAGATAATTTTCTAGGGGAGTATTAGGTATTATTTTCCAGTTACCAGCTCCCAGCTGAAATATAGTACCTGACTAAAGCTGCTGGGCTGCTGTGGCCATTGTTGCATACCAAGAACCTCAGGTTGTTTCTCATCAGACTAGCTCCAGCGTCAAAGCAGCCTCAGCAGTGTAGCAGAACTGAACTACATCTGATTTAATACTTTATTGAGATTATGCTCTCAGGCCAAGCTACTGTGTCCTCTGTGTGCTATGCTGCAGGGGAAGCAGAGAAGATGGGGAAGACTGGTGTTAGCTTTGTTTTCTCTTGGCCATGCTGCCATGCATGTTGTAGAGGTATTTTGAGGTGCCTTTAAACTCGATCAAGATCCCAGTAGACATCTTTAACAGAGCAAAGATCTACATTACTATTTCTTGACCTATCATCCTTCCTCTCGCATAAAGAAAATAAGTTGCAGGTGTCTTTTTAAGCTGATACTCCATTTGCCAGGAAAACACAAAGCCTATGAATCAGGCTTTTAAATTAAAACTGTAATATGGCATGATAAAAGATGGTAGTTTAATACATTATCTAGCATTTCCTTCTAAATCTGTTGCTTCATGCTGCTCCGGACAGCATAAGAGAAGGTGGAAATAGCTCTAGAGCTGGAGATTTTGCCAGCCTGAGCAAGCTGGCATAATAGCTCTGTGCCAGCCCTCCTCCAGTGTCTAGTGCTCGAGGCTGGCCAGGATCAAAAATGAAGATGAAGGGATAGACAGGAAAGGGTGTCTCCAAAACGTATCTATTTTCTACTTTCCATTAGTCTCTAAGGAAGGATGGAAATTGGGAGAACAACTGCAGGGAATTGTGAAGTTACATATTTCTAATAGTCTATTCCAAGGCTACTTAGCCTAAAAGCCACTTTTTATGCATGACCTAATTTCTGTTCCAAGTACAAGTGTAATATATTACACATCTGCAGGCCATTTCTAGGATCTGTGACAATATAAGTTATTGAAGCCACCCAAGGTAAGTGAGAGTGCCAGGTGTGTATTTTGTTCTTTCCTAGCCATGGCTTGACATTTTTGATTGCAGCATTCTTTGTTCACAATTAATGATGAGTCCAGGAAAAGGTCAGAGCAATGATTGCCTCTTATGGTTTGGGATGCTGAAAATATGGACTTACTTTATTTCACGGTATTTAAATTGTTGCTGATCTGACTTGTGATGGAGGGAAATTCACCTGGAACTAGTGTGCTATTTACAGGAACGTATGCATTAAATTAGTGTAAATAAAACTTTCTGACTCATCAGAAAGCTATTTGGGTTACTCTGCTTTTGGAAGCCATCCAGGTGTAATCAAATTAAAGCATCTCATTACTTCATATTCCACAGTCAAGCCAGAATTTAAGTACATTGGCAATATGCATGGAAATGAAGTTGTGGGGAAAGAACTGCTAATATACCTCGCACAGTATCTGTGTTCGGAGTATCTTCTTGGGAATCCTCGCATCCAGACCTTGATTAATAACACCAGAATTCATCTCCTACCTTCACTCAACCCTGATGGGTATGAACTGGCTGCAGAAGAGGTAAAAGACTTTTTATAAGTAGACGTTCAGTTCATTGCTTCATGTTTCTAAAATTCCCTACAGAAAAGGACAAACTGGGAGGGGAATGTCACATATGGGAAGGAGTGTTAATAATCGGCAGCCAGAATCCCAGGCTGGTTTGGTGGTAGGTTGCTTTCCAAAGATGATGTGAATGGAGCTAAGGAAATCAGAGCCACGTTTGTCATTTCTGCTGCCTGCATGCAATGACGTGGGAATGACTGTGTTACTTTTTCACACATTTAACACTCTCTGCTATCAGTTCTAGAACAAAATGCCCACTGACTCACTGTAATGACTGTTAAATTATTTTATAAAGAAACGTAGTTTAATACTGTGGAATAAGTATTCTTCCTCTTGTAGAAGAGCAGGTATAATAAAATGTGAATATGTTCTATACTGTCATGCTTTAATAATGGATGGCAGTTTTCAGAGATCAGCTGGTGTCTGAAGGAGTGAAAGCAAAACTTCTATTATATGTTACCTGACATTCTTCTTTTCACCTCACTTTCATCACCACCACCATTAGCATGAAAATAGGACCTTTCTTTTCTGCGTTGCTCATGTGGTGAGCTCTGTCTGGTATATGAGTCTGGGGTTTTTGCATTCTTGACTTGGAGCATCAGCTGTATTTTCTTTTTCTCCTCCTCTAACCCACTGTGCATGCTGCTCTGTGCTGAGTAAGAAGCTGCTGTATTCCTCTCATGAGTCACATCACTGGTGAGTGAAATGCTTCCTGCATGCTAGTTAGTGCATTAGCGTTCGTGGGGATAAAAAATGATTAATAAGTGTTGTTTTTTAACAGTATAGACATTTTCAGTTTACTTCTTTTAAAACTTCCCCTTGATTAAAATGGCCTTTTAAACAATTTCCACAAAGTGATATTTTGGGACAGGAAGGTATTCTGAGGTTGGCTTCTATGTTACAAATTAGGGAGCTGGTTACAATGGATGGGTCATTGGACGACAGACAGCTCAGAACTTGGACCTGAACAGAAATTTCCCTGATTTGACGTCTGAGGCTTACAGAAGAGCTGGGATTCGTGGGGCCCGCCTTGACCACATCCCCATTCCACAATCCTACTGGTGGGGTAAGGTATGAATTACAGATTTTATAAATCACATATACTACAGAGCAACTCAGGAATTAAGAAACTTAGATTGCTTCGTCTGAAGTTATTTCGTGCTAAACAGATTTTATAAGTAGGACTAAACTGGACAGGCTCAGAATTGGCATGAGAAGTCATGGTGTAGGTCTGGCCAAAGAGGCAGATGTCACAAATCATTGGGAAAGTTTGTGGATAATTTGGATTTTGCTATTTCAGATTAAGAATAATAACTGTTAGGAGGGGGTCATGAGTGTGTAATGATTCATCATTAGTGATTTAAACTGTGGTAGCATGTTAAAGACTTTATGGACTTGGCTCTCATTGCACTAAGCTCTGCACAGGTTTGATGCAATAGTGATTTCTGCCTTGGAAAACATACAAAGGCCTCGTGAAGTTGTGTAGCATCAGCTTTCCAGAAAAAGGATGGTTATAAATGACCGTAACCAGCTGAAGCAATGGAAGCAGCCTGTCAGGCTGCAGTGGTGCTGGAAGGGAGAGTTGCTGCTGCCTCCAGTCCTGGGGAGCAGGATGGAGGCAGCACTGTAGGGCTTCATGCTCATCATCACTAAGCTTCATGTTGTGTGATGTCCAGGAATGCAAAGCTCAGTCCTACCTGTGTCGCTGGCAGCCTGGCAGGCCCTGATACTAGCAACTCTCATTGGAACTTAGTTTGCCTTAAAAGAAGAAACACAGGAAGCCAAATGTCTTCTGCTTTTAAACTCATTTTATTCTAATTCAATTTTTGTTACTAGCACAAAGCCTCAGACAGGTGGGGATCAGGGTTGTTTCAGCAGCTGGTGTGTTAGCAGATTTGAAAGACCATACTTCAGTTTTCTACTTTGCTGCCGGTGATCTCATATGAGGCCAGGTCTAAATGCCAGATGCATCTCTGATGCTGCCCCAGTGTTTTGGTGCCCTGCTTCACAGTAGTGAAATCTGGATAAAAGCATCTCCCTTTCTCAGGATAATGTGCATATGAAGATGCAAGGCTGTGAAAACTCAATAATGTACATTGTATTAGAACACTGATTTTCGATATAACTATGCTCAAGAAGTTTATTTTATGCATGGAATCGTACAGATCCCAGCTCATGTCACTAGATTTCTACATGGGTATAAGGTCACAGGCATAATAGTTTCCAACTTTTGAGTGAATAATAAGAGATAACAGTAAGCTGGTAAATGCAAGTAGAGTGCAGAGCCTCAGATGGGAAAGAAGGGTTGAGAGTATGCGGAGCAGAGCCTGAGGTCAAATGAAAACAGCTGAAAAAGAAGGGGATTTTAGGAGAAAAGTGTAGAGAGATAATAGTTTTGGTTCACCCCATTTGTGCATTGTAGTTTTCATGGCTGTACATCTAAGAACCACGTGTAGGTACCCAACTGAAAGTTTTCTTCAACAAATTAATGCTGTATGAATGAATATGAAAAATCTCAGGAGCAGGGTTAGGCGCAGCCTTGCAGATACCTGGCATGAAGCCACATTGTTTGCAGAGGGAATCTGAGCGCTCCAGGTTTGAGCTCTGAGCTGGCTGCACTACGGAGTCTTACCTGGTCTCCCAGTGGGTTTGCTTTCCCACATAGAACTGAGGCTTGGAAACATCCCTGTTCTCTTTTTAAGAAACCCTCTTCCTCATCCTCTAAAGCCAGGACTTAGCTGGGGATGCCTTTGTTTCACAGCAATTCTCTGAAGATGGCTCACTTTAATTCAGTATCTGTCATCTTGTTCCCATACAGCAAAACAAGATTTTTCAGTTAGTCAGGAACCTGCCAGCTTTTGTAACATAAAGTAATGTTTACTCAGAAGAACATGCTAAATCAAAAATATATAATAAAACAACAGTCATTAGAAAAATATGTATATGTTTCTAGGTTACTGGGAGTCACTGTGCTATTTCAGACCCTCTTGTATAGCCCATTTCTCTTGGTCACAGCTTCTCACTGGGTTCCTGATTTGAGAGCAAGTGGTGTCTTGCTCTCAACCTTGTCAAGATCGGCCATTCCATGCAATTGCAGGTCTGTTAGCTGCCAGACTTTTTGGCCCACATCAACGTATGTGCTTCCCTGGGGGAGATGCTTACAGGGAAATGTTCCCTGTCTTAGGAACATGAATTCACAGTCACATACTTCAGTTCTTGCCAAGGTTCAGCCACCAAGCACTGTCACCAGCCTGTACACAAAGACATGGCTGATGAGTCAAATTGTGTATGTAACATCTCATTTACCAGACAGAATCCTTTCTTTGCATGGCCTTTTGTAGAATCAGTAGTGAGGGTGCCAGTCTCCTGGGAGCACTTTCACAGGCTGTATTGTCCCCTGAGCTATGTGCAGACAGGCTACAGGAGTGCCTGGCATGCCTAAAAAAGTCATTGAAAATGCCTTTGGTTTTCTGTGGAGGTTTCCAAAAGCAAAATGCTTTTGCCGTTTTTGGACTGGATGTAGTGGCTGAGCATCAGACTCTGAGGTATGAAGGAGAGGATGGAGATCTCCCTCCAGCCACGTGCTCACTCTCTCTCTGTGTCCAGAGGTTCAGGGTTGAAGGCCCAGACACTGCTGAGGAAGGACAAACATGGCTTTGACCCCTCTTTGTGCCACGGCCCAGTACAAGCAGAGAGCTTGTCTCACACTGTGCAGCCCAGAGTCCCTGTAACTCTCTGGATTTTCTGGCTCTAACCTCCCCACTCCCTCTTCTGAGTCCTGCTCCTGCCCTGGTTCTTCTCATGGTCTTTGGGATGGTCAATGGTAGGCAGCCACTCGCAGAAGTCATTTTTACAACCATGTATTTAGCTTTCTTAGACGCTGTCTAACATCATAGCAGTTTATAGAAGGCTGGATGGAGACAGCCTAACATTTCTCCCACAGTTACCCCCACTGCTGCGTCCAGCTCTGCCCCAGCTGCAGCATGCTGGTCACCCTGGGGAGTCTGTCCCCACAGACAAGGGACCAGGAAGCCTTGGCACACAACCACCCTCTGGCTGAACGCTGCCTCAGTGGGTGCAGACTCGGGGTTATAAATACATCCCTTCACCTGCAAACCTTTTCTTGTTTTTGAAGAAGAAATTGAAATAAGGTGGTGATCCAATGATTCATTCCTCACAGCACCAAGCCTCAGGGAACCTCCAGATGTTCTCCTGACCCTAAAATGGGTCCTGACCTAAACAAAACTTGAAGCATCTCCAAATCTATATGCTTTGTGGAACAAATGAGGGAACCAATTTGCCTGTGACCTGGATGGCACCACAAAATCTCCTTGATGACTGCAGTTTGCCATGGTTCAGAAACCTGGCAGTAAGCAGTCTCGCAGCCTCGAGTCTCCTCCACCGGTGGTATCACAGGACAGCCAAATCAGCTCTCCTATAATGAACTTCAGTTTTGTCAGGCAGATGAACCCATGGCTCTACAGTAGCCGGCTTTGTGCAGGCAAAAGCATTAGATTGGATGTTTCAACACGAGCCTCTCAGCTTTCATTTGCTTAATAGTGTTTATTACCTGCCTTATTAAAGTAATTATCTGAGTATTGCAGGGCATTGTATAAAGATCAGAAAATGGAAAGCGAGCTCCCAGCCAACCCCATAAACTCAGGAGAGCTCCTGCCTCCCTGTAACCCTTGCTGTACAGCGTGTTTTGTTCCCTGCTATTATGAATTATTGTAATAAGTGGTCTGAGGGCTCAGACTGAGAGACTTCAGGCTTCATCTGAAATGAAGTCAGTTAAATTGGCTTGATTCAAACAGAATTTGGAAGTCTGTGCCAGTGGAGGCTGACAGTAAAAGAAATCTTTGAAAGCCATACAGACAGTGACTAATTGCAGTATAATTGACAGAAATGAGATTCAGGTTTAAAAAGGGTAGTGGCCATTCCCTGTACTTACGGAGAAGTAATTTAGCTGTTTTCTAATTGTACCCCAAATTGTTCTTGTGAGATGGGTACTTTAAAATTGATCTCTGACTAAAAAGCAAGAGCCCTGGTGGAAAAAAAAAAAAAATCAAACCCGCAAAACCCACATTAAAGGAAAAGTCTATGAATAGTCAAAGGCCAGAGTGACACAGATAGCATCTGATATCATCCATTGGAGCTGAACCAGGATGTGCACATTTCAAAGCCTTAATCACTGTACATGATGTCAATGAAATGCTATTAGGATAAAAATAGTGACACTGAAACTCCTGATTTTCCACAACATTCACTTCAGTAAGACATTGTCTCTGTGACACAGCAGTGTCTTGTGGGATGTGCAGGTATCTAGTGAGCAAGTTGGCTAATCAGGGGGAGGGACTGAATTTAGGAGCTCTCTGAGTAAAACTGTGCATTTCACCCTTGCCCACTGAATTGCAGAAGCAACCTAAAAATCTTATCGAGGCCCGAGATTCCTGTTTGAAAGCAGGGCTGATTCTGGTGTCAGGCATGCCCCCGCTGGCTGGGCAGCGGGAGCTGGGGCAGCTGCTGGCAGGGCAGGGAGCTGCTGAGAGTTTGGGGCAGCATCCTCCTGGGGGGTGCTGGTGCTGCAGGGCTTGGAGGATGCAGGCTTGTTACCAGCTCCTCAGCCATCCTGCAAATCCCGAAGCATGGTCCCATGGGGCGGGCAGTGCTGCTTGCAGCCCTTTACAAGCCACCTGGGGTTTTCTGCTCTTCAGAAGAGATGGGCTCAAAGGAAGAACAAAGCACTTTCAGGGTTCAGCTGAGAGTGGCTGGTTCAGTCCCAAATTCCCTTGGGATAAAGGTCATTATCAGACCATCCCAGCCCACTGTACAAAGACCAGAAAAGTAAATACTTTGGCCGATGCAGGTAGTGTTCTTCGGACACTGCCAGGTTCTTTGTCATGAAGCCTGGTGGGCTGTTTCCTTCTCCAACCTCTGTGTTGTGTGAATGGGTGTGTGAGGCTGCAAAAAGCACAGAGCGTTTGTCCTTTCCTTTTGGAATGTCCTTTATCTGCCTCTTTAAAAATGTTTTTCAGGTCATGCCCTTCCTGGAAAGTCTGTGTCTAATCTTCCCAATTATACAAAAAACCCTCGATTAGATTTCTGGTGTGCAAAGTGCATTCTGTATGTTCTTGAATTGATCAGACTTTACCTCTTACACCTCATCTTCTATTTAAGTGGCCTTTTTATAGTACTGAGGTTGAAAGGGTTGTGACACAGAGATTCAGAGCCTACCACTAGGTTGACAGATAAACTGGACCTGGCCTGTTTCTCCTGAGGACAAGTAGCACAATCTGACTTGTCTCCATATGCTAACCACAGACTACTGATTTAAAGATTCACCTTACAGCAGTGGGAACCCTCAGGTTCCTGTTTCTTCCCAAATACAAGGTACAGCCTTTTCAAATAGCACAGATGCTGTGGCTGGAGGCACTAGTTCAGCTCAACAACTATAGAATGTGTTTTAAGGAAACCTGAAAACTAGGAGGACTCAGTTAATAACTATGGCATCTGAAGAGAGGTAGCTTCCTGCCTAGGTCAGGAATGGGCAGGGTGATATCTTCTTATGTCATTCTCAGGTAAAACTGTATTTAGACATGACCTTTTCCTGAGACCCTCTGCTTTCTACCTCATTGCTGGGAGCTGTAATACATCCATGTTGCACCTTCGCTTCACAGTGTTTTTCTCTGCTCCACACCTAAGTTTGTGCTACACACTGCATCTCCACAGCAGTGATTTACCAATAGCAGAATAGGGACTGATCCAAAAACAGTAATTACTATTATTGCAACCCTAATGTATAGGTCTCTAAGTTTTTTGTTTGGTTGGTTGGTTTGTTTGTTGGTTGGTTTTGTGGGTTTTTCCTGCACACTGTTGACTTGATTCACTGTTACTAGTCATTAGCCACTCTGGGGTCCTGGCTGGATGATTTTCAAACGGCTGATGGAATCAAAGCAAAGGGTGATATACAATGTTAGCAGCCCTGTATAGATGCTGGACTAAGTCTGTCATAACAGATCTCTCCCATTTTTTGATCAAGTGCATATCTGCACTTGTGCAAAGCAGAGTCCGGATTAGCAGCCTCTGCCCTCTCTCTCCCACTTTTCGGTGGTAGCTTCACAAGCCGCAAGGAAGGAGCCGCACCTCCTCCGAGGGCACTGGCCTGTGTCTGGGCTTGCAGGGACCGGCCACCAGATGACACTGTTACCCCTAAGAATTAACTAACACTGGCGCAGGTCCATGAAATTACTCCTCAGAAAAAGGGGATGGAGGAGCCCCCTGCATGTCGGGGGGAGATGGGTGCCTGAGCATCTTTGGGAGTCCGGTGCCCACTCCCTTGGCAGCTGTTACTGAGCATGGACTGTCAGAAAGACAAATTCTGTGTTCACTGCGGGTAAACTGCAGTCATTGATATGCTTTATATGCATTAGTTTTCATTTATTTGCAGATGAACCTGGACCAAAGAATAGCAAATGAGACAATGCATTTCCAACAAGTGCTGACAATTACAAATTGATCCCTGTATTCCAGTTTATCCATCCAAAGTCAATCCTGCTGATTCAGAAATGAAATTAGATAAGGAGTTTGGTTTGCAAGTAGTGGTACAACACCACGATTTTTTAAGTCTAAAATGCTGCCATCATCACTTTGAACTGCTGAAAATGTCACTGTAATAAAAAGCTATACTTCTGCCAAAGTTTCTCTCTCTCTTCCCACCCCCCCCACCCCCCCCACCCCCTTTTTCCACAGTGAACAGTGTGTTCTGTCTGTTCCCTGGAGCAAACTGAAACTATTCCCCATTAACTTTTGGGATGGAAGAGCCCAAGAGTCTCATGGTTCTCCTGTCTGACACACTCATGTCTCTGCTGGGCTTCCTCCTGCCCAGGGCCAAATCCCTTCAGTGCTGCATGACTACTCACAGATTTTTTTGCTCCTGGGTTTCAGGTGGCCCCTGAGACGAAAGCAGTCATGAAGTGGTTGAGGTCTATCCCATTCGTGCTCTCTGCCAGCCTCCATGGAGGTGAGCTGGTTGTGACCTATCCTTACGACTATTCAAGGCATCCTATGGAAGAAAAAATGTTCTCTCCCACACCTGATGAGAAGGTAATAGTGGTTTTGCAGGGTGAGCATATCAGTATGGTTTCCATGTGTGGAACTAGGGAAACTTCTTTTAACAAGTAACAAACTTTGATTTATTTAGATTGTATACATGTGTGTATATATGTGCATGTATGCATTAAATATGTAATAAATCACATGTTTATATATAATGCATGTATATATACATATATATAAAATATAATTTACACACTTATTTAATGTGTTTTAAAATATAGGAATATTTACACACTATTAGCTTGATCGGGAAAGATTTAGTCATGTTTTGTGAGGCCAAACATGATTTGATGAGGCATAGGTTAGGAAAAGCCAGGCTTTTACTGTTTAAAGGATGAAGGCTATGATATTTTTACCACTGATTTCCAGAAGAAAAGGAACCAGCCTGACCAGCAGTGTTATTTTCTGTTGAGATCTGGGGGGGAGGTGGGGGGAAGGCTGGCTGCCATATGGTGGCAGCCTTGTAACATTTATTCCAGGTCGGATGAACAGGAATAGTTTTTCCCTCTCTGTCCCTGGAAAGTTTGCATTTGGGACTCGCTGTAAATCTTCTGTGAAATTTTTTGCCATCTTTCCTATTTCCCTTTGGTTTCCTCAATCTAGTATTCATTGCCAACATGCCCACTAGGAGAACAGCTAGCTTGTCAGCCTTCTAGTGTATGTTAAAATAGTCCCTGGTCTCTTAAGAAAAAGTGGTTCATTATATAATGAACAGCTGTTGAAAATACTCAGAAGTTGATCTTTCACTTGAAGCATCCATTATCTTTGAGCATATCTCTGGACTGACTTCTTCTAAAGTGACAGTTCTCACCAGCACCTATTAATTATTTAAATATTTATGACTCTTAAACATTTTCTATATCAATCCATGTTTTCTGAGCTGTACAATACCTACTGACTATGCATGCATGCTAATGATTTAGCAGTAAAATAGACCAGGCACTGCACGGTAAAAAGTCTATGTAAGAAATGTCTGGCAGGTGGTAATGAAAGCTGCAGAAGCTCTTGGTGAGGACTAGGGGAAATCATAAACCTGTGCACTTCTAGCCCATCACCTGGGCTAGGAGTATCCTGATTTACACGTAGATGGTGGAGGAATATGGCCATGTGTGCCTTAGGAAGCAGTTCTCCTGCGGGATGGAAGGACAGCAGTCCCTCCATCATCTCCAGCCAGGGACAGCACATGAGTTTTGGGTGAAGCACCACAGTCACACGTGCAAAGTGCTCCATCCCAATGCAGTGCACAGCTGGGCAAGCCCTAATGTCATCCCTGGTTTGCGACAGTGTAAGACACAGGACCTCACATCGGCGGCTGCTGCATAGTCAGTGGCTGCAAAGCCTGGGAAGGTAGCTACAAACTTGGAAGTCTAAAACATACAAGGGAGAGCTGGAGATATCCTCAATTAAAACCAATTTTTCAAATGAGTCAGCACAGCAACCTTAACAGAACTAGCCGTATCCCTTTAAATTTTGCCCAGAAAGTTATAAAACCTGTACCTGTGAAGTGACCTGCATTTAAGTAATGTCATCTGCAGCTGCTGCTTCTGGAGAACCTGCATCCTGAAATGTAGCAGCTTGTTTTAGCTGCCATACATTAACCATAACCCTTGTTCTGACCGCTGACCTGTCGAATTTGCCATGCAAGGGGAAATGAGGCAAGTTTGCACCCTTGGCTGCAGCCCAGGGTGAAATGCTGCAGTACAGTTAAAGGCCAGAAATTAAAAAGTCAAATTCTGCAAAGTACATTCAAACCAGGTTGCCCTGTTTGAAAAATGCATGTGGGTGCTGCCACCTCCCTGTGTCGCTCATGGTTGTACGTGTGGTAGCACAAGGATCCAAGATCCAAGTTTAACTTTATTTTTTTAAATCAAGTTCACTTGATTTTGGATTCCTCACTTTCTCTTGCACTACCACCCATGTTCATTCACTTGCACCAGTGGCCAGGCAAAAGCCTTATGCCTCTTGGTGTGAAAGAAGAGAAGAAAGACACGTTCCCTGGAAATAAAACATCTGCAGATGTCTTTGGGAAAGGTGAGGAATGCATTCCTAAGTCACATAGGCACCTTCTCAACTTTTAGCAAATATCTTCCACAGAAGGTTCAGAACTGGAACCCAAATTGTTGTAGAAATTAAAGATATCATGCCTGGCCCCAAACTATTGGCAGTAAAAGTACTTCTTAACATATTTGATTAACATCCATTTCTTTCCAGCAGAACTTTGAAGGCAACGTAATTGTCTGGGCTGAGCAATACTTAGAAACATAGAAACTTAAGGGAGATGCAAAAGCATTTTGTATTAAGTCAGGATTTTTAGCGTCAGGTTGTCAGAAGTGTTTTGGTAAATTGTCTTTACACTTACGTATCAGTCTCCTTCTACCTTTCCTTGGTCACCTACCTGATCCCATAATTGGCTCAGCTTTGTAATTATTAGAAACATTCGTAAATATTAGATCAAAGTTGTCTGCTTGGTCATTTTGGTCTTTATCCTTGATGACAACATCAAGGATAAAATTTTAGGATCACTTCTAAAAATAGGATTTCAGCCACCCAACTTCTTGCACATGTTGTCTTAAGCAATATGCAATGAAACTCATGATGCTGAGTAGTAGGATCTAGTAGCATCTGATAATTGCTGTCATTTCAATATTGAAAACTGAAATTATAGCTTTTGTAGATGAGGTTCAAATAAACAAAAAGGAGAGGGTGGATTTCTGTACAAATTTGGAACAAACATTGGAGAAAAATGGCAAGAACCTGATTCAAAGAAATGGTTTCTGCAGACTGCTGTTGTTTCTTCTGTCTTCACTACATGTACCTGTCACTTTTCCTTTCTGGGTGGTGACTATTCTGCTCTTCATCAGAATCAACACTCTTAGGAAATCAGTAGTGACATCCTCCATGATCACATCCTATCCTTCACTTTTTAGGGATGGTTTCTGCCCCACAGAGAAGCAGCTGTCATTGAGATCAAACTGGCAGGTTGTCCTGTGTGAGTGATAAGTACAAAGCAAATTGACACTGTCTATCTTGAACAGCAGCAGCGAATGCAAGGATCTGGTTGGGCTGAGGCTGGTGTAGGTATTTTTTTAAAGAGCAAAAATAGCAAGAGCTAAAACATAATGGGAAGAGTGTCCTGGTTTCAGCTGGGATAGAGTTAATTTTCTTCCTAGTAGCTGGCATAGTGCTGTGTTTTGGATTTAGGATGAGAGGAATGTTGATAACACACTGAAGTTTTAGTTGTTGCTGAGTACTGCTTATGCTAGTCAAGGACTTGTCAGCTTCCCATGCTCTGCCAGGCGCACAAGAAACTGGGAGGGGGCACAGCCAGGACAGCTGACCCAAACTGGCCAAAGGGCTATTCCATGCCATATGGCATCATGCTCAGTATAGAAACTGGGGGGAGTTGGCCAGGGAGCAGCGATCGCTGCTCGGGAACTGTCTGGGCATCGGTCGGTGGGTGGTGAGCAATTGCATTGTGCATCACTTGCTTTGTATATTATTATTATTATTATAAAATTGTTATTATTATCATTACTATTTTACTTCATTTCAATTATTAAGCTGTTCTTATCTCAACCCAGGAGTGTTTCTCACTCTTACTCCTCTGATTCTCTCCCCCATCCCATCAGGGTAGGGGGAGTGAGCAAGCGGCTGCGTGGTGCTTAGTTGCTGGCTGGGGCTAAACCACGACAGAGAGCTAATTTCAGCTTTAAAACCTGGGACTTGAAGTACAACCAAACAAGCCCTCTACTCCTGCCCCAGACAATAATTTGAAGCCAAGTATCACAAAATCTGCTGGTATTTAATGTTATCTCTGGCTCAATGTATTGGATTGCAGAGAAGGGCCTTGGAGAAGAAGACAAGTGAAAACTTCCTGGCAGAATATCCTTGCACGGAGGCTCACCCCCTCCATCAGCCTCGCGGGCACAGGGCGGCTCATTGTCTGGGCTCGCAACAGCAACAGTTACTAGCAGCAATGCCGGTGTTTACAGTTTGTAAAAGCAAAGGTATTTCAAACCCTTTTGTTACAGATGTTTAAAATGCTGGCTAAAGCCTACGCAGATGCACATCCTGTCATCTCAGACCGATCCGAACTTCGTTGTGGTGGAAATTTTGTGAAACGTGGAGGTATTATAAATGGTGCTGAGTGGTACAGCTTCACTGGAGGTAAAACCACTTTACCATCATATCAAGTGAGGTAAAACCTCTATATGACCTTTATGAGACACAAGGGTTTGAAAGAAATAATTTTATTCATTTCAGTTTGCTTTAGGTCAGACCCCTGCAAAACGTAACCTGTAAAGGATTTAAGTTGCAAAATGTATCTTGGTAACATTTATGTTCAGATACCATAGGATGTATTCAGCCCTGATACGACCTGAGAAAAGTTAACAAGTTATACAAGGGTCAAATTTGTTATTGCATATAATATCATTCTATTCTTAAAATATGAAATGTAGAAATAAATGCTTCATGCTATGCTCTCATTCCTTAGCAGCATGAATTTGAATCCATCCTGCACACTTGGCAAGTGCAGCTTAAATAAACACATTTTCAGGCAAAACTACAACAGAGACAAACATCCCATTCATTTGTGCTTAGGTTGCTAATTTGATTTTCCCAATAACAGTATTTAGTTTTCTTCAAGATTTCTGAAATACTGGCATGGATGAAATATCAGTGTTCATAAAATTTTCAGCAGTGCTTCAGTTCTGTTTTCAAATAGGACTGTAGCTGGATCCCCAAATAATTATGTTGATACTAGGCATTTAGAGAGCTTTGGGGCATGAGTGAGAATTAGGTTTAAATATCTTCAGCTTACATTCTTCTGAAAATTATATCCAATGTCTTTTGTACAGAAACAGTTTTGAACATACTAATGGCAAAAGGTCGTATCTTTGCTAGTGACCCTTGGCAATGACCTCTGATACAGCCGATTATCCAATTACCATGATTAACCAATCCTTATCTCTCTACTGCTACTTCTTGGTCAGGTGAAAAATAATTTTAAATTATGCTTTTTCACCAGAAAGAAGTGTCGTTGTCATTAGTTAATTTGTAGTTGAAACAAGTTGTAGAACTGTGAATTTGTTGAATACTTTTTATGTATTGGCCATGCAGACTCTTTACAATATGTGTATCCACACCCACAGGGATTGCATTCAGCTGACTGCAACAGCAAAACTCCAGTTAAGGGTTAAATGGCTTGTTCATGATCTCTCCTTTTTCTTTTTAAACCTGTAGGTATGGCAGATTTTAATTACCTTCACACAAATTGCTTTGAAGTTACTGTGGAGGTAGGATGCGAAAAGTTTCCTTTGGAGGAAGAGCTGTTCACAATCTGGCATGAAAACAGAGATGCCCTTCTGAATTACATGGAAATGGTACAGCTCTGCTTTTATAGACCTTTGTGCTTATGGTTTTTCTTCTTCATCTTTGTCAGTATTTGCTGCTTTACTGTTCCCTGGTTAGTTATGAATGAGATAGCACCCACTCAATCATCACACTCCACTCGGGACCCCAGTGCCTCAGTTTGTCTAGCAGGACACACAGATAATATTTTACCTACCTTGCAGGAATGATGGAGACTGAGGACTGTAAAGGCCTTGAAAACAGTGAAAAAGGGAATTGCCTGTAAATACTTTGTGCAACATTGTAAATCAACTGTCCAAACTTTAATGCTAGAGAAAACCTACATATTCAGAAAAATATAACTCAGCCTTTCTCTTGAAGAATAAACCAACAAGATCTACTTTCCCGAGAGCTTCTTGGAACTTTTTCCTTTACATATTCCATGTTTGTGGCCCAAACCCTACTGCACAGCAGCAGGAGATTTAGATTCAGCTGAAATGGAGAGGTTTTAAGTATCTTGCTAGAAATGCCATTTCCACACTTTTCAGCTTGATTTCTTGATGAAAGTAGTTAAAAAAGATCTAAGCCTGATCTTCTAAAGGAAAAACTGTAAGTCTGTGAGCATTAACACATGCCATTTAAAAGTCATTTTTAATAATAAGTTTAAGCTCAGCAAAAACAAATACCTCACTGACAATAAGTAAGTGAACACAGAAACAGAAGTTGCTCATCTTCCTCTCAGCCATTAGTAGATTAGCTTTCTGTCATGCCTTATTTTGATAGAGTATGCAGTATTTTAAAATTGTTAGGAGTGTTTTTATGGCCCTTCTAAGCAACCTCTTGCTACTTGTGGTAAGTATTATCATTCAATAAAGTCTACAGCACAGACCACCAAACTCATTTCATTTTACAGCTGTCTGATGAAAATGAGTTTTAGTGAATCCAAATGGAGCTGGGTTAAATCCATATATATTGCAGTTGAAGTCTTGAAGATGTAAAGATTTTTATAGTGTGAGATACTGTAGAAGTCTATGCCGGAAAAGCTTTTTGAGTAAATGCAGGACAGTAAGCAAAACAACTTTGTAGATAAGGATGACTGAATTACTCCCGATAAGGATTAAGTCTGCCATAACCAATTCAAACTTTTCTTATTCTGATATATACCAGGCTGTTTGGTGTGTGTACAAATCTACTTGGCTTAACACGCAGAAGTAGAATTCATTTTCATAAACACTGATCTCTTCTTCCCATCAGAATTGGTATCAAAACACTCTCCCAAATTTACGTGGCACAAACTTGAGGCAAAACCAAAAATAGTATATTTACTAAAGCAAAACAAATCATCATTGTTAAAGAAATTTCAATTTTGTTATTTTTATCCCATCATGTTGTAATTGCAAAATTATTGTTGAAGTTGGATGAGGTCATACTACTTTGAGTATGTCTACACTGTAAATTAAATTTGGGTCTGAGATGACTCTTCTGACCAGATTTACCCACTATCCATATGATAAATCCTCAAGTCCATGCTGAAAAGCAAATTGCAGTGCTTCATCATAATAGTTCTTAAGGGACTTCAAGTCCTTATACTGAGTTGTTCCTAAACCCTCCAGTGAATAGCTCCACTCAGTATGGAATGGCTATTTAACAAGAGAAGTGACAACACAGCCTCACCTTAAATAAAAAACTGCTGTCACTAGACTAGACTTTTTTTTTCTAGCTTCATATTAAGAATTACTGTAAAGTTGGATATTTTAATATTTATTTTTAAACATCTCTATATTCCAACAGGAAAGCAAATATATTTTTCCATTGTTTTGATGCTTTGTTCTTTTTTTATTCTTCTGTGACAAATAATAACGGGGAGGGAAAAATGGGAGGAAGAGAAGGAATGGTAGGGAGAATTGAAGTAAGAAACAGCTCAAGCTGATCATAGCACTTCAGGGAAAAATCAAAATGGGAATTACTTTTCATTTAAAAAGGTCATATAGAGTTTCCAATATAAAATGTTTTCATTTTGGAAGGTTGCAAAAAAAAGAATCTTAAGAAGTTTAATGTTTAAACACTTGATTTTTTTCCTGTTTTGTTTTATTTTATTGAACTTCAAATATAGTGAGCTGTTTGTACACCTCTTTGTATGACAGAATTCACACTGCTCTTCAGTTTGTCACCAAGCACGTTTCTCATCAGCTCAAGCAGCTGGGTTCTGTGCTTGTAGAGAAGGGAAAAAGGATATTATACACACTGCTATCGTGACATTTTGACATGTAGTGAAGTGTAGACAGCAGAGCAATGACAAGTCCCAAGTACCTAAAGAATTCCCTCACCTATTCTTATTCACTGATATTAAATAAGAATATTAACAAATTAATATTTTTATTAAATATTATGTATTGATGAATGTGCATTAGTGTTTTAGAGAATTATTAACAAATATTGTGTTAAAGATTGTACATTAAATAATACTAATATAGAAGTATCCATTTTATTTTATTCTTATGCTTCTGCTCTACTTCAAATTTGTAACTGTGTCTATCATAGGACAGTTCAGTTTTGGTTCTTTAAGCAGCTTGGGACCCTTTTAGATGCAGTCAAAGAAAATGAAAACTGTATATTTCAACTGATACTAAAGACCTTGTTTCCTTGTACAACCCACATTAATTGATTCTACTGCCAGGATGGCAGTGTATAGTTTGATAAGTGGTACTGTCTGAAAGCTAATAATTCTGCTTGATTCTGATTTATTTCACACATCTTTTAGTGCTGCACTTTGAATAGATTAAAGGGCCATTGCTTCATGCTGATTTAACTTCACTCATAGCACCAGTGATGCCTTCTCATTGTGTATAGAACATCAGATTGGTTTTTAAAGACTTTTCATTTTTTTGTGGTTTGGGTCTAGAGCAGACATTCAGAAACAGTCTTTAAGTACTGTGGTCAGATCATGAAGTGCCAGTGATCTGTGCAGAGAAGGGACACCCAATGCAGAGCCACATACCTAGCCCAAAAAAGCTCTTGTTCAGTTTTCCTTTTCCCTCAGCCCCCTTGGAGCTCCCAAAACAGAGGATGTGATCTGAAGGGGCATTAGCACCCGAGAGACTCTATAATGGATTGAACCTCTTGAAAATTGTTTCCTCTCTACAGGGGTTTCCTTGTAGAAGATGAGGACATGGTACTGTAATAAATGACTCCCATCTAACTTTGCTTTGCTTTGCCAGGTTCATCGAGGGATAAAAGGAATTGTGTCTGATAAGTTTGGCAACCCAATAAAAAATGCTCGTATTTCAGTCAGGGGCATCCAGCATGATGTCACCACAGGTAATATTTTTAATTTGAGCTTTTTCCTGGGGCAGGGTGAAAGCACTGAGAGCTTAACCTGCAAAAGTCTGGTCATATTTGATAAAAATGGCACCTTAATGGAGAATTGAAGGCTCAGCTGTGGGTTTGTTTCTAGAATAACAGGAGAGAAGACACATCAAACTGGCTGTTGAGTCTGTCATGTCTCTGGGATGACACAGTCCTTGCTGTTAAAACTTCCACCTGGAATTCCCTGCTGTCCATCAAAGCCAATGTGTCTTCAATGAGATTCAGAAATCCACCTTTATGTTTCATGTTTGGGGAATATGGCAATAGCCCTGCTCAGGGGCTGTAACTCAGCATGCGGAGGCGTGGAGCCCTGATAGAATAAGTTGGTTGAAATACTGTGAGCACGAGGCGTAGACATTAGAGTAGGGTCCACGCTGACTTTAACAACAAGAATAACTGCAGTGATTGAAGGGCAAGCAACCTTTTTTGTTCATGTGGAAAAGCATAAATATATGCAATTTTTGGACAACAGTTATATCAAATGCAAAAAAGTAGAACATTGAATTATGTTCACTTTATACCTGTCACCAGCTAGTAAACATGTATTGAGGCATATGCAACTGTTAATTTTCACAGTCATAAAGTTCTGAGCTTTTAGGCTCTCATTGAAATCAATGCTCTCATTTTATTATTGATTTCAGTGAGAACAGGGTAGGCCATAGGAGTGCAAAATAAAAGACATGAATGGTAACATTTTGCTCTAATGATAGTTGTTGAATCAATTTGGAAAGCCAGAATGGTTTATAATGCAGTGGATGCTTTCCAGCTTTCAAAAAAACTGACATTAGAGGGGATACAATAGTGGAGATGATGCAGATTCTTGAGGCTGGTGGGAGACTGGCATGAATTAGGGTCTTTTTCAAACTTCTTCCCAGACAATGGCTTTCCATTGGCAGTGGACCTTTAAAGAATTAAGAATTAAATAAAAAATGTGTTTACATTGAAGGAAAAAGGAGTATTTGTTCTTGAGTTAGGTGGGGTTAAGAATGTCATATGATTAAAATGTCTTTTAATTTCAGTGTTAAAAAAGACTGAGGAATTCCATGGGAAAATAGCATTAATGCAATATTAACTGAGTTGAGAAACTTACCATTCAAAATAAAGGAAATATAAAATGAAGAAGAAATACTCTGTTTTAAAACTCCCTACTTTTGCCTGCAGGCTCTAACCTTCAGCTGGAGGAAATTTACACCCATTTTACACTAATGGCAATTTATACCAGCTGCAGCTCCAACTCCATAGTCTGACGTGCTATAATGTCTGCAAAGTAACTGAATGTAATATAATAAAAGCAGGGATTTTTTAGCTCCTTAGACATTATATATATATATATATGTACACACACATATATATATATACATTGCAGTCTGGATTCTGCTTTCACTTTCTTTAGTTTCACATAGTTTTAAATTCATTTGCATTCTTTGGAGTAGTTCCTTGTACCCCTGGGAAAGCAGCATGAAGGAAAGCTTCCCTTCCCTGTGACACAGGCACAGCAGTTACTGACATTTTGTATGTGAATTTTACTCCATTAGCTCCCAAAAGCCAGGTTTTCACAGGTGAAGACTCTTCCTGTCATTTAAGACTTTGCATCTGAACTTTTTTCAAAATCTGAATCAAAATCTGAGATGCTTTCAAAACCTGCCCCTTAAATGCTTGTGCTATCTGTGCATGCAGATGTGTGTGAGTATGTAACTATAAAGGACGCAAGACTAAAAACTAAGCTCAGTTTTCTTGTGCCTTTGCCTTTCCTAAGCTGCTGATGGAGACTACTGGCGACTCCTGCCTCCCGGGACATACATAATCAGTGCCCAAGCGGCGGGATACAGTCGGGTTATGAAGAAGGTCACCCTTCCTGCCAGGATGAAACGTGCTGGGCGAGTTGACTTTGTATTGCGACCTGTTGAGGCTTGGCCCAACAAGCTCCTCCGCCAGTCGATGGACGACGTGTACGACCCGTATGACCCGCTGGAACTTTTTGACCCTCACACCCAACACGGGCAGCCCGAGGCTCGAGGGGGGTCACCGCCGGGCAGGGAGAAGCCCTGGTGGTGGTCTTACTTCAGCTCTCTAGACCTGCACAAACCTCTGTGGCTACTTAAGCAGCGCTGAACGGCGTCACGGTGCTCTGCTCACTCAGCGTCACTCGGCTCACTCTGCTGCCCTTCCACCTGACTCCAGATGCCCTCACTGCTCTTGGCAATATTTAAATCTGGTTTATTTGAAAATACAATGTTAATTCAAGCACGCTTACTTCTTTTGTTTTCTCTTCACACACAACTGAGTATGTTCAAATGTTTTTATATATTAAAAACAATGGTGCACACCCATTCAAAGGCCAGGTTTTATGCAGCTTTTTTCTTGGTAATGCTCTGTACTTTAGCCCATGTAGTTAATCATCACGTTCATTATTTATTAGGTTCTAAGTACCTGCAGGAAAATATTCCCGATCCTTTAATGCATTTTTGTACACGTCTTAACACATTAATGACTTTATACAAAAAACAACTTTCAGAAACATTCAGAAAACTCTTTTCTTTCCTATTTTTACATTATTTTAACATATTACATTCAGTTCATTAACTCTTCTAATACAGCTCATAATGATTTCTTTTGAAATCCATTATGTGATATTAGCATTGATTTTGGACAGAAAGTCATTAGGTATTAGGAATTTGGAAATAAATCTGCATCTGAATAAGTAACATGTTCAGTAGGATAGGCTGCTCATAGGCAGGCCAGTATCAATAATAACATATTTTCCCAAGTAAAGTTTCAGAAATTGTCCTTTGAAGTTATACGTGCTAAAAGCATTAAATCTTTACAGTCTTCCTCCTTTGAAACCTCTTGCACCATGAGTAAGCCCATCAAATCAAGAAAAGTGCTTGGAAAGATCCAAGGAGTCTGAATATCCAATCTTTATGATGTTTAAATGTTTATATAATTTGAACAGTTTTTAATCTGTTATGCAAATAGATTTTTAATCTATTACAGAAAAATCGTGGAAAATAATTTTACTGCTGGAAATGTACACATCCTATGATGTAGAAAAATGCATGAGAGAATTTGTGAGGAATTCAGGTTAAAATGTGGCATATTACACTAAGCTTGTTAACATCATGCACTGTTTTGTGCTTATGTACTTGTTAATGAAACTTGTAGCCACCAAAGAAATCATGAACTTCTTTTCAAGCTAGTTGGGTAAAGCTGGGTGAATAGCGGTCTTGCAAGATACTGTACTCTCTCAGACTTCAGATGTAATGTTTTCTTAGGGTGATTCAAAAAATATCCTTAATTTTGATGAAACACATAGGCCTACACTTCCTTTTGGCTTGAACTGGTTAATGAACTCTATATACTCACAGTATTTCCTCATCTAAATGCCACCATGTATGAGTAGGGTGATTGTTTGGAGCTGATGTACTTACTGCAGGAGCTGCTGGATTAGCTGTCTGGATTGCCCTTTGATTTCCAAAAACTTTTTTGCTCATCTTAGGTAAAGAAGCCCACATTGCATGAATCCTATAGTCCATGTGCACATATCTCACACTCTAATTGCTTAAGAAGACCCAAGAGATGAATGATCTTAATTCTGCAACCAGATGCTGCACATGCCTAAGTACCTTATTCCCAGTTGTAATCTGATTGAAGTTAGGAGTCTGTTACTCATGTGCTTGAATGTCTGCAGGTCTGGAGACCATGTAAAAATGAAAGAAAACAATTTCAAAGCATTAACAGAAAGTAATTATATGGGAGTGAATGTACTGCATGCACATGGATAAGTGTTCCTTGCCCAGGCTTGATCAGTTAAAGAAACCCTGAATCCTAAATATGCCAAAGATAAGTGAGCGAGAGATACACCTCCAGACTTTATTTCCAGTAATAGGTATTACTACTGTTTTCTGTGGTCATTTTTTCAAAGCCACCATCCTGTGAAAACAGTGGTAAATCTAACAAAATCAGAACAATACGCCAAATTGCTGGCTATTAGCTGCTCTGTTTATGCACATAATGTCTTGCACACTTAGAAAGATGCTTCCTATAAGTATTTCCTAGATTCTCACAGGGCTGTTTAGAATTTTTTCAAGTAATCATAGTAAACCCAAGCCAGCTGAAATGCAAAACAGAATGACTGTGCAGAAAATCCACTTCTTTCCCCGAGTCCCGAGTTGAAGTAGCAGATGGCAGTCAAGACTGGGGAAAGGTGATTTTCTGGGAAGATTGTAAAGATGTGTTATGTTTGAGAGAATTTGGAATACTAATATTCTATACTACTATACCACTAATAGGAAATCAGTATGATAAAGCAAGTGTAGCCTCCCTGTGTCTCTCTACTTCATCTACAAAAAGAGGTGCCCAGCAGAGAGAAATTTAAGATCAGAATTCTGCTAGTTCACATGCAACAGTCTGTATAGATGGGATGTATTAAAGTGCATTGAAGCAGCTATGAGGCTCTTGGGAAAAGGTATGCCTCAGTCTTCTGGAACTACTTCATTTTTTTTGTAAGATAAAAATCTTCAGTTTTCAGTTCCTTGGAGGTGGAAAAGACTGCCAGAATTCCCTGGGTGGCTCTCAGAAATCCATCTGAGTTTAGATGAGATTTAGGACATCTTTATTGGTGCTTTGAGGTAAAAAAAAAAAAAAAAATAAAAAAGAAAGAAAGAAAGAAGTGGTCAAATAACAATGCAACCAAAATTAGTAACACCTTTCCTTTTTTATTTGAGATGAATATAGATTCAGTTCTATATTTATCTGGGAGAGAAAGTATCAGATTGTGTTTGTATCCTGTACTGGATTACATAAATCTTCAATATTTATTTCAATCAATAAATGTGTGTTTAATAGCAGAGAGTTTTTTTAGGAAAAAAAAAAAACCAAACTCCAAAACAACCCAGTCCACAACTGTAACACGGTTAAAGGGATTGTGAGTGGTGGTGAAATTTAAGCAGCTGTAGGCAGCTCTGTAATTAATGCATGAAAGTGAACTCAGTGATCAGCTCTCTCATGCACCTCTCTGGAAGATGCTCATGTGCAGGGTTTAATGGAATATAGAGTTAGGAGCATACTAAATGCTTTCTGAATAGAAAGAGGGATTGAAATGCTTCAGTGAAACATGCCCTCCTACAGCTGAAGTACGAGTAACATAGGAAAGAAGTGAAAACCAACCAAAGTTCCCTGTCAGTCTCCATCATGCTTAAACGATGACTTACAGACTGGGCTTGGCCTTTCTCCAGTGCTACTTTGGAGTGTGACAGGTTCAGCAGCCAGACGGTGCTGTCAGGAATTATAGTGTGTGTTCATGAGACTCCCTCTCCTTTTAAGTCAGAGTCTACATAATTTTTTTCAATTACCTTCCAACCACATATTGAACAGTATTGATGTATGTGTTTGTAACATCCTCCTTAATAATTAATTTCCTAGTCTCCATGTTCGTTTCAAAGGGGATCTTCTCTGCCATGGAGCCAAACTTTTTCTGCACAAAGCAATCACATTAATAAATGTTCTGACCTGCCAACTGTCCAGACCTCATCGCTCTGCCTGCAATGAATCTTCCCAACAAGTCAAAGCATGCAAATCTAACTAACAACACTGCAAGCATAAAGAGCAAAGAGAAAGCTCTGCTTATGTCATATGTTCAATTTCTTTTACATTTATACTGCAGAAAAAATTCAAGAACACACAAAAAATATCAGGAGATAAATTACAAGTTTTTTGCATGCATTATACCAAAGAAGCTTTGGATCTGTTTGTTCCATTCATAAAAACTTTTTAGATCAAAAATAACAATAATAAACAAAGGCAGAAGAGTTTGCAGCTGTTGACATCTTCATCTCCTGTAACAAAATGATGTTCCAGTCTTGGGCCACCCACGTATAGGAAGGAGCATCTTTATTTTCCTAAAGATAGAGAAGAAAAAAAAAGAAAGGTGTCTTAATCCAATTACCTGAAAACAAAACTTTAAGTGTCAAAATCACTGACTCTTCCTGCTATCATTTTTCATAGTGCTTGTACAGTTCTTCTTTTCATGCCTCAGTTTAGCAACTGAAGGGAAGCACTCCAAAACAACATTGCAGTCTGTTCTGAAGTCCTGTGAACCAGCTGTCGAGCAGAGGTTGCCAAGCTGATGCCATTTCTTTGTGTCCATCACTTTAGTATTGCACTGCAATTCAAAAACAAGCTAGAGATGTCTTTAACCATCACAAAAGCAGCCGTCAAAGTGAGACAAGACTGTATGTCTCTGTGGTGATGTCTACAGACAGACTGGAAGATCTCTGTGATGGGTGGGCAGCCCCCCCCAGCAATGAAGCACTGAAGATTCAGCCTTCAGGAGACGAGGAACACCAGGGAACAGAGCCGTTTGGGTAGCTCGAATTGAAATGTGAGCCGAAGCTGATACACCTTTTTACAAAGCTCCTGTCAGAGGTACTCCCACACTGTCTTCCTTTGCTGTGTACGATCTGCCTTTTGAAGCTACCACAATGTGAAAGGAACGGATGGGGAGGTTGTAGTGTACTTTCCCTGCTGCCTGTCTTCACAGCATGTCAGAGGAGAGATCCCGTTTGACGTTTTTCTTTTCTGACATCCTGTAGTCTCAAGTCATGCTGCCAAAGGGCTTCACTTTGGCTTCCTTGATGGGGCAGCTGGACATCAGCAAGGAGGTGGGATGTTTCCAGCCACCCATCACACACTGGGGACACCAGAAGAGGGCTTCTCTGTCGGGGCTTTTTGGTGGCCATATCGTTTCTGGCTCCAGATCTGCTTAAACGAGTGTGTGATGAATGGGGGATTTCGCCCCAGTTTGGCAGCTCCTCCTGGCTCCCAGGGGCCACCAGTGTCACACTGGTACAGCAGCACTGGTGTCGGCATGGCCACGGTGGTGTAAAGGAAGAGGCTGAGCACCTCTGTGGCACAATGTCAGTAAGCACCTCATTGTAATACTGGGACTGACCCACATTGCCTTTATGGGCAGAGCTTGGAAGCATAACACCACTTTCCCATCCTGTTCAGAGCTGTTAAGAGCACATAAGGCCAGCTGGCAAGGTGCGGTCATATCACTGGACAGGCAAATAAATAATTTTATAAATACAGGAATTCTTGGCACGTGCTTGCTACAGCAGTGTCTGTGTGAAACTGGATTATGGGAAGGGATGTAGCATTTAAAAAATATTTTTATAAATTTACATATATATCTTTGAAATATATCTATAATTTCAGTATATAGGTCCTAACTTCAAAAGGAGGCAAGAACAACAACAAAGAAATCATCCGTATACGTCTGTAATCTTTGTTATCAGAGAATATTTTAAATGATGGGAGAAGAGACTTAGAAGTTAAAAACATTTCTCTAAGGGGTTATATCACCTTCTAACAATAGAATTAAAATAATAGTGATAGTGGATGCTGATATTGTTTTTAATTTCCTTCTTTCAAAATGGAATTTAAATATTTTTGTGCACTCAGTAATGTAATGCACATGCATGCCTTTCAGTTTTCTCTTTCTGCCACAAGATACATATTCTTTATTTTCATGCAGTTAGTACTGGCATTGCTCTATGCTGGATCTGATTAAGCATTTTTAGGATTTTTTTTGTTTGTTTAAAAAATAGTAATTCAATGAAATTTACAAGAAAGAGGCAGTGGAAAATTCCTTTCTGACAAAGTCAGGATATTTAGCGCTTCATGATTCACACAGAAGAACAATTCTGAAATATCAGTTTCCTGCAGGGTGGAAATTTCATTTTACAGCTTGCACCCACTTACATTTTGAGGAAGATCTTTCTAATTTCTATTCCTTCCCTTTTAGGAACTGTGATTCAGTGTGTGAAAATCAGGCTTGTTCTTCTTTTCTACCTCATTAGTAATTGTTATTTTGAATAATTGGATAAAAGTCTTAAACTACAGTATTTGATTTGTTTTCCTGTTTTAAGGAAAGTTTTTTTCCCTGCCATAATGCAAAAGCTGTTCATTTCTCATTAAAAATTCACTGTGCAGCCTCAGACTATTCAATCTAATACATGCTATGCATTATATGCTGGGTACCACCATTTATCCTACAGCTACATGTATAAAAATACTAGCAGTCTTGCAATAATTAGAAATTAAACCTTGAACAGTTCAAGGGGTAAATTTACAAGAAACTTTAAGAACATAAGTGTAACTTTTGGCACAGAAATTCAGTAAGTAAAGGCTCTAAATATCTGCCTAACTTTGCAGCCTTTGCATTTCCTAACTTAGAGCCAGCGATGTGCCATAGCTGTTTGAGCTTTGCTGCCTGGCACGCACAGCACTGCCTGCTCTGTGGAAGGGCAACAATCACAACCCGTTTACACCACATCATGTGAACATCCCGAATTAGCTTTGCCTGTTGCTTCCTTCTGCTGCTGAGCCCAAGCAGATAAGCCAGTCTCTGTGCTGTATAACTCATGCAGGGCAGTGGCTGCCCCATGCTCAGGGGCCTCCTTTACGCTGTTGACATTGAAGAGGGGTAGTTCAGCTCCACAGGAGACTGCTCCTGCTCCTGCTTCTCATCTGTGACTCTCTTCCCTAATTTTAATGCTATTGCTGATTGCTTGCAATAAAACAACGCTGGTGGTGCCTCTGTGATAATATATTTAAGAAAGGGTAAAAAATGCACAGCAGCTGTGAGAGAGATGAGTGAAAATATGTGAGAGGAACAACTCTGCAGACATCAAGGTCAGTGCAGAAGGAGGGCAGGAGGTGCTCCAGGCACCGGAGCAGAGATTCCCTGCAGCCCCTGGTGAAGCCCATGGTGAGGCAGCTGTGCCCCTGCACCCATGGAGGGGGAGCAGATATCCACCTGCAGCCCGGGGAGGACCCCACGTCGGAGCAGGGGGATGTGCCCGAAGGAAGCCGTGACCCCGTGGAGAGACTGTGCAGGAGAGGGCTCCTGGCAGGACCTGTGACTCTGTGGAGAGGAGCCCACGCAGTATCAGGTTTTCTGGCAGGACCTGTGGCCCCAGGGGTGGCCCACGCTGGAGCAGCCCATTCCTGATGGGCTGTGCCCTGCAGGAAGGACCCATGCTGGAGCAGTTCCTGAAGGACTCTATCCCATGGGAGGGACCCCACGCTGGAGGAAGGGAACAGCGTGAGGAGAAGGAACACCAGAGATGAAGTGTTATGAACTGACAATAACTCCCATTCCCCATCCCCCTGTGTGGCTCAGGGGGAGGAGGTAGAAGAGTCAGGAGTGAAGCTGAGCCTGGGAAGAAGGAGCAGGGGGGGAAGGTGGTTTTAGTTTGGTTTTTCTTTCTCACTATCCTACTCTATTTTTAATTGGCAATAAACTAAATTAATCTTTCCCAAATCAAGACTCTTTTGCCTATGACAGTAATTCGTGTCCTTACCTCAACCCACAATTTTTTTAATCTTATTTTTCTTCCCCTGCCTTGTTTAGGAGGAGTGAGAGAGCAGCATGGTGGGCACTTGGCAACCAACCAGGATTAACCCACCATATAGTATCTGCATGTCCCAATGAATTTTGCACTGCGTGACATGCCCTCTATATTGCAAGCAGATATTGAGCGTGGGGTTTGAATTCCCCTAAGCATCAGGGCCTTAAAAAAAAATGATGTTATAATGATAAGGACAAAGTTTGCTTGTGAATATACAGAAGCAGAACTGAGGTATCTCCTAACAAGTTGCTGGTGGTCCTTTCAGCAAACTGCTGCTGAAAAAGCTAGGGGATTGTTTAAGACTATGCATGGAGGTGATGATAAGAGTGAGGATTGGGTCTTATGGCTTCTTGGCTTCTTCAACCACATGGAAACCAATGGCACTTTTTCTAGCATGTATTTCCATTAACTTTTGTTTGAATATCTGTGACTAGTAGGCTACCTGAAACAGCCCTGTGCTTCTTCATTCAGTTATATCCACAGCTTACTATAGCCTGCTCTCCTCAGCTGCACAGTCATATTAGTTTAGGTGCAATAGCAATGATCCATCTTAAAATGAGAATTTCTATTAAAGCTACACATGTAACAACTAATGCAGATGATAGCAATAATACATGATTAACGATGAGTAGACTGGTGAAACCCATGTAAGTTACATTAATAAAAAAATTACTTCAGAATTCACTGCTTTATTCATCTTTAACAGGAATAAAGATAACATTTGTCATCAGAAAATAAAGTTTCATAGATAAAAATCGCAGACAAGTATGCAGCAATATATTGTTGAAAGCAACGTACCACTAACTAAAACAAAAATAAGACAGCATAGCTCTTACACTGACATTAAGTAGCATTTTATGCCTGTAATAATATTTCAGCTAAATATATGTTTGAACCATATAACCCAGTATTCAAATGACCATTATTAAGTCATGCCTTGGATGTCTCAGTCAACCTTAATATCAGTCGCAAATGTAGTTATAAAATAGTCCATAAATCTACTAAAAGATCAAACTGCCAAGTAAAAACCTTTACCCTATAGAAGGAGTAAAACTCTGGGAGATAGATCACGTACATGTACAAAGAAAGGAATACAGGCAACACATATTTATACATGAATATAATCCAGGGAGAAGGTGACTTCTGAAAACAATAGCTTATATATTGGAGGACTGGATAGTATGACTGCTACACAGCCTTGGAGAATACTTTATCTCCTGTGCAGTCCGGAGAAGGTGATATCCAGTCTAATCACAAATATACTACAAACTTCAAGGAGAAATTAAGGAACTAGACTGCACAGGAGTTAGTATGAAGTAAATCCATCTAATGGTAAGGATTATCAGGCATGGATAAGGCTGGTTTTATCGTCCTTTCTGGTCAGCCAGTTCAGGCCAAAATGTAAATCTTTCTTACAAAAGCCTAGTGGGCATAAAGTTGTTAACCAGGCTGGCTTTTTTTGACCGTAAGAAGCTGGGGCAGGTGATCGGTAGACCAGGGGCATGGTGACCTTTTGGGTGGCAGGGTGGTATGAACAGGGCAGGAGGGTGGTGAGGATTTCAGCTGGCACAGTTGCCACCCAGGAGGAATGAAGGAACTAGCACAAAGGCTAGCAGAGCTATTTCCCTGGGGGATGAAGAAAAAATGCACTTCTGCAATGATACGACTGCATCCACAGGAAAACTCTTGCTGGACTAACTGGAATTCATACCCACAAGTGAGATAGACAGATCAGTAGAGAGAAATGCAGGAAACACTGGTCTGGATCAGACTAGTGGTCACCTCCATGCGGTGCTCCTCGTGGCTGGCAGCTAACCCTCCCCAGCCAGGTGGGACAGGTCATGGCAGGGAGCCCTCGCCTTTGTAGGAGTTTTTTGCTGGACATCAGCAGCAGCTTTACGCAGGGCCTGAGTTAGGTAGACAAAGGTTGTGTGATGTGGCTGCATTTGGTTCACAGTTCCAGCTCTGCGAAGTGCTTCTGAACACATCCTTGGCCGCATTCCCCCAGCAAAGATGCTTAAATTGAGCTGGTATGTTACCGGCACTTTGGGGAGAGCAGAATAAAGCATGATGGTTGTGTCTGTGCTCAGCTGAACAAATAAAACAGCCACTTGCCAGGGCTCAGCTCTGGGATGGCATCAAGTCCTGCTGCCAGGGCTGGGATAGCAGTGAGGTAGGTCCCCAGGTGTCTCTGTGCCTGTCACCCTGTGCCCATCGTGTGAGTCCTCCTTAGGCTTTAAGACATGCCACGTGTATTAATACACAACATGTTTCACTCTTTTTCTTCCCCACATGGACAATCCTCTAAATGAAAAGCTACACTGGAAGAGGGATTTTATATTTATTAAATTAAAAATGTCAGAAACCAGAACTCCAAAAATTAGAATGCTCATTTGGAACATCTCTTAATTTATACACACACACTCATACATGGAGGCATACTTTTATATAATGCATACATAAAAAAATGGCTTATAAGTTACATAACATATTACTTATTATTTTCTATTACTATCAAAAAGATATTTGAGCCATTAAGAATAAAAAAATAATATTGCCTTTATTTAAATTTGTTCTCATTTTTGAAGACTTGATAAATATGCCTTGTTTCAAGTCAAATAATAAAGGCTTCAAAAGCAGGTGGGTCACAGAAACGAATGTATTTTTCTTCACTAATTTTTTATCAGATAAATTGAATGAAACATTGATGTGGCCAAAATATGAATATGTGAGTTTTCTGCCAAAAATTAGCACTGCACAAATGATTTAGTTAATTCTGCTGCTTTTATTAATGTAAAATGCCAAACTTAGGCACTTTACAAGGTGCAAGACTTCAGTAACAGAATCACTAATGAAATCAAAGGTGAGATCTGAGCAGGTTAAAGCAGCAGTAAGGCTTAGTGATTAGGGCTACCAGGAAGCAAACAAAACAGAGAGACATGGCAGCTAAAACAATACTGTTGTGTGGCTAATGCAATGCTCAAGGCAACACTTCTGCTCTCCAGTAGGTAACTGGGAAATCAGAAGTTTGCTTTGACAGAATTTCTATTTTTTCATTAATTTTAAGAAAGGAATGGAGAAAGGTGAAACTTACTTAAAAAATTGAATGCAGACCAATCTGTCGCTAGCAAATAAATCACTGCAGTGAGTTGAAATCACTAAGAAAACGTTTGTGAGGACATATGAAAACACATTTCTGACCAGAAGGCCATTTCATTTTAGGAATTGGACAAATCCATATTTTAAAATCTCAGAACCCTTGCTCAACTACTCCAATCTGCGTACCAAAAAGTATGCAGGTTACTTTGCTTCTGATGTTAATAATGCTCACTTCAATGTCTACTTGTTGGTTTGCTCAAAAGCATCAGTCTTGTCATGCTCAGTGGTACAGCTCCTATTTCAGTATCTGCTGAGATTCACAAATTGGATTTTCCTGACTGCTTCCTCTGAAAGGCTTGGTCCAGTCAGCACTCATGCTGCTCATCCAAAATACTCCAGTGGTTGTGTCAACTTGCATTGAAAACCTAGCTAGAGAAGGCAGAGCCCTGTCTTCAATAGCCCAACATTTACAGTATAGCTGCTACATGTCCAGCTCTTCCCTCCATGAAAAGTGCTTTGATCACATATGGTCCTCTAACCGGAGCATTTTCTGATCGCTAAGCCGTTCTGGGTAAGCTACTTGATATTTCTTATGGTCTTCGTATAAATATGTTTTCAATTAAACAAAAAAAGACAAAAAGAAAGAACAATATATCATGGCTATGCTCTCTGTTTTCAGGGGGTAGCTCACTCTTATTAAAGTGTGTTGAATACACTTAGCAGACTGGACATCGGAAGAGGTGGAATACCTGTGGAGGGCTTCATCTCACCAGACTGTAAAGTAAATATATGCAACCAAGATAATAGCTTTAGTTTGTAGCTAGGGAATTAGGCACTTTTAAGTCATTATCCATCTAAACTAGAGGTCTAGCTCATGTCTGCTTTGAAATAGGATGGATTGTCCCAAAGTTACATGTATTTCTCTCCATTGGTTATGAGATGACAGCCTTAGTTGCAAATATCTTCATACCAACTCTAGCTGGATCCCAAGCGGGGAATAAAACATTTTGCAACATAGGGGCTATTTCTGGCACAATTCTTGCATACACAGAAGCAGGTGTGTAGGTTACCGGAGAACTTTACTGACAAAACTAAGAAATCTGTACTCTTCAAATACCCAGGGGTTAGGTGATACTTGAGGATCTCATTCTTTAAAGGATACTGGCAAATTCTACCACGGACCATTTCATGTCGTTTTAATATCGATTTTTCATGTAGAAATATATGTTTATATGTAAAAACTCTACCAAAACCCAGTCGTTGGTATGAAGCATATATGCACTGGTAAAAAAGCACAGCTCTGTCTGGTTCAGTCACAAAAAGAAGAAACAGAATGGATCTCCGTCTCTGTGGCTTACATTGAGTTTTTTTAGGAACATGCAGACTGGCACTTAGTCTGAGTTCAGAATATTTTACAAGTCAGGGAGTGTGTTTCCAAATTTCTTAATGAGACCTTAAATGATTAATTAGAAAAGCATTTTGGTTAAGACTTGAAAGGTAGAAATATTCAGGAGAAAGGGAAGGAGCTGTGCAAGGAGCATGCAACCTTTTTATTGCATGGCTAGTGTCTGTACAGCCAAGTTTTCATTTAGCAGAGGTACAATGGTTGCTAGTTTTGCAAATATTCATTGACAGAATCCTGAAGGTGTATCAGCTATCATGCTTAGTTTTTCTTTACACGAAGATGACTAAACATCAGATAGATAAATAAATCTGTTAGAGATAGGGACAATGATCTGGCCTAAAATGTCTGCCCTTTAGAAGATCTTAGCCTTTAAGTTTGTGGGTACAGTCATGAACACCCATGTAACTTTCTACAAAAGTAATTGAATGTAATTCATTCCTCTGAAGACAATTCCACACAGCTAAACTCTGGAATAATAAAAAATATTGTACACACTTTCCTGGAGCTTTTCAAGTGTCCAACTGTCTACATCAGCCTTGACCTTGGAGTGGTGGACCAAGGAGTTAGCTCAGGTCTTATTTCCTTAGACAGTGGTGGGGAGACTGGGATGTCTATGCTGGCTCCACGTTGTAGGATGTGTTGCACCTCCAAAGGCAGCCAAATGTGAATTCTCTTGGCTTAACTAGCAATGTCAGTAGGAATAAACCAGCAGAGCTTCTGTTGAAAAGCTTTCTGGTGAAAAAACACCTCTCAGAAGCAACTGTACCCCACCATGACTATACAGATACCAGATCTGCCTTATCTTTAAAAGTGATATAGCTGTAAATATGGAGTCTGGTTCAAAGGAGATTTCCTTTGAAATTGCCATCTTTAATGACTGCAAAATGACTCCCAGATCAGCATGAGCAAAGCAAATATTCTGGTGGCAGCAGAAAGTCATAACAGCACAGAAGAGCAGTGGTGAGTACACATAACTCTGTAAGCATAGGAACCGAGGATGTCTGGTGACCTGTTGATCTGTGTCTCAAGGTGGAGTTCCCAAGAAGATCCCCCCATGTCCAAGCAGGGCTAAACTCACTGTAAAGTCACCTTCTCGGTGGGAGCCTTAGCAGGATTTCTTTCTTTTGAGATCTTTCTCCCACTCTCAAATGTTGATTGCAGTTGACCAAAAGTCAGTGGACAGTAGAGATAATCGCATGAGCACACATGCACATGCACAGCCTCACACACCCATAAGTGTATCAAGGTCTTTCCCTGTAGAAACAGACAAATACTCTTGCAAATGCAAACACATCCGCCCCAGACCACTGGGGTAGACTGCTGTTCCCTCCTGGGTGCAAGGGTGTTCAGTTGCTGGGAATCTAATACCCATCTAGAAAGGATGAATTCATGTGCTTTAAATCCATGTGCCTTGCCAGCGATACAAATAAAAAGCCAGAATGAGCTCCTTCACTTTACAAGCAGTGATAAATGCAGTAGAAGCCACTTAATTAGTCTATGATAAATTGCATGCCCAATTAATTGTGATGATTGCCTAGGGGGCAAAACCCAACTTGAGGCAGTCTGATGACTCCAAAGAACAGACTAATGGCACACTTTAGTGAGCATTGGAGAGTTTTTTCCCATGCCATTCCTGTAGTTGTCAGTAGCTGAATCACAACAGTTAACTGCCAGGGATGTATTTGCTTGCACCAGCTTTGCCCCAGTTTGACCTTTTCTTCATTTTATGCTGGTTAAATGAATCAATATTATCTTAATACAGTGTTTCCTTTTGTCCTCCCAGTAGCAGTGCGTGGTTATACCGTGGACTTAAAATGCAATTAATGAAATATTAAATGACTGCAATGGGCTTCTTTATCTGTCCGAGTTGCAGGTGGGAATTGGGAGGAAACACATTAAAGGTAAAGGAGTTACCTGAATGTTAAATCAGTGTAGGTCTGAAAGCTGTACTTCATAAATTTATGTACAGAGCCTATGAAGCATGGCCATTGCAAGCAGGGTTGTACCAGTTTGAGCAAAAAGGTAGTTTTAAAATTATTTTGCTAAACCAGTGACAAAGACCATGCAGACATTGCTCTTTCAGTTTTACAACAGTAAATGACTTCACAGGGCAGAGTCAGGTCCCAAATGTGCCATCTGTCTGTTTGCGGTTTGTTTACTTTATACATGATTGAGCTTAGTGCTTGTCTTGGTTCCTTTTACATAATGATGTTATGATAACCACATAATTAATATTTTTAGTGTTTAGCAGATAAATGAGATGCAAAAAGAGAGAGATAAATATCTGATGTTTAAATAGAAATTCTTCTTAAATGCCCAGTAGGAGCCAAGTTTTATTCTATGATATTTAATCTATAATTTAACATGTATAATAATTGTATTAGTGTACAGTGATAATAAAAATGGTTCAAGGACCATTCCTGGGATGTTAATGAGTGGGTGAAAAAAAATCCCTTTGTCTATTTTTTTCCTCACACTTTTTTTTATTTCCTCCCAGATATTAATTTCTAAAACTTCATGTAATTTCAGCAGAAAGTAGATATCAAGTGACACGTGATTAAGATAGGCAAAAATATTTCACTTTATTTGGGGAGCAGTTGAAGGATCTCCTGGAAATCTCATGAAAAGTGTATTCTTGAAAATGTCTCCATTTTTTCCAAACCTTTTATTCCTGCAAGCATCTGAATGCCCCTCCTTATTTCTTATACAAATGTGGAGCTTATACCCTTGCCCCTTATTATTTGGAAAGTTAACCTCTATGCAAATGCAACTAGAGGTTGAGCAGAAACATATGGAGAAAATACGTGTTGTTCTTCTGGTTCCATGTAAAATTATGAAGTGAAGGTGAAGAATGTGAGCTCAGTGGGGGAAGAGGAGGTCAATGCGAAATTTGTCCCTGTTTCAAATATTTTCGCATCATAGACTAGATTGGGCAATGTTCTTCCCAGGTCAGGATCATAGAAATGTGTCTCCACTGATTTGACTTTAGCCTCTCTTGGGATGGGTTTCTGTCAGGAATTCTTGTAGTTCTTAGTGATGTTTTAAATTGTAAATGTTCAGATAAAGGACTCCATACATTCACAAAAACCAAGTTCTACTGACTTTTGTAGCAACACACAAAGCTAATGCCTGCTATTAAGAACGTGCTTTATAGGAATAATTTTGAAGTTGAGTTACACATTATTAATGGAGACAGATCTGATGGTGAAGCAAACCGCATTTGGCAGCAAGAACATTTACTAAAAATGTCATTAAAGAATTTAGGCTGTATGCTACCAAGTACTTTGTAACTCCCTCCACTGACTTCTTGGCCTCTCTTTTTCTTTCATGTCTAGTATAAAGTAGCTTGAGGTGGTTGATGAACATTGGAACTGAGGAAGTCTGGCTTCTTGCTGCTGTTAGTCTAAAAGTTTGTTGGGCTTTGACACCTAAGAAGAAGGAAGGTCTACCCCAGTCCATGCCCCATTTTGTGCATTTAGAGCTTTCCTAAGGCTTTTCTTTCATGTAGGTTCTATGGTGTCAAACAAGAAGTAAGGTTTTTACCATAACTATTTCCTCAGCAGAGGTAATTTTAGAACTTTTTTCTAATAATGAGTGCCTATTTCCACAATTTAGAAAATTTGAGATCTCTTCCATCCTACCCCTGACAAATTTATATCAATCCAATTTGATAGATCTTGCTAAAATTTCTGCTAAATGATAAAGAAAAATGAACAATCCAATAGGCTTTAATATTCACTTAGAATGACACCACAGGACTAATTTCTTAGAAACCTCACCTTTCAAAACAGAAGCCATGTGGGATGTATTTTATCAAACACTTTATTCAATGTCATCTGTGGGAAAAAATGCAGCTTACTGCTGCATCTCTTACCAGGTGGCATTTCTATTTGAAATGCTGAGGCAGTGAAATGAAATAGTTACATTTGGAATGAAATGCAGCCTCAGTGCACTCAGGTGATCTTTGGGACAAACTGAAAACACTAGTAGTAGCCCTGCTTATATAGCCCTCATTTTTATTTAAAAATAGCTAAGATGTTTCTATTCTTTTTTAAATTTACTGATAACAGAGAATGCTGAAAGTACCCAGGTTTTTTTCTGCCATACCACTGAATGTTGGTTATATAAATAGCCTCACAGTGCTACAACTGGAAAATGAGAAAATATTTCAAATGAGGAGAAGATTCACCTTCAGTACTTGAAATCTAAGCAGATGGAAGTAAATATATATATATATATAAAATTATTATTTTTTTATATATACTTTTTCTTTCTACTGTATATTGGAGGGCTCTGCAAGGACTGGCACTGAGCTCTCTACTCATTGAATTTAGAGCAAGAACCTGTAAAGGCTATATGGTCTGAAGCTGGACTTCTTCAGGTAGGACTGTGAGCTGGCATTCGTGATCTGTAATTACAGCAGATACTATGATCTTGACTCCTAAAGGCAACAAGACTTTGATCATGGACTTTCCCAACTCCTTAAGGAGTGCTGAAGGCACAAGGTATTTCTTCTGGCAACTGTACAACTTTTCCAGCTGGATGAAGTGCCTCCCTCTCTTTATGGCTTACAAGCAGACCTTACCTTAAAGGTAGGTCTCTTTTTTCAAAGTCTTACTGGATTTGGTGCTGACCTCATCTTAACTCTCCCAGTAGCTGGCTGGAGCCACCACCTTGGAGGCTACCCTGTCCTCAGGAAGGCTTCGCAGGGACATGGAGTAGGGGATGAAACCCATGTCTGACAGTCTTCCTGAGGAGGAGTTAAGTTTGTTCTACTTTTCACCAAAGTACTTAAATATTTGTTACGCCAGAGGGAGAAAGAGGGAACATGGCCTTGCCTAAGTAAGGGCAGTCCAGCTGGGACCAGCTGCAGGGGCTATCCACTTTACTGGGAAACCCTAGTTACTGGTAGGTGTTTGCTGGGAAAAGACACCTGCACACACACTTTGTAAGGTCCAAGCTGATGTTCTCCATCTTCCAAGCAGGGCACTCAGACCCGCACCCTGAGTGGAGGTACTTTGGGGGGTTTGCAGGAGCAGAACTGCTGGGGCATTAGGCGTGTTGACAGAATTTAAATGTTTCCAGTGGCAGATGAAATGAGGATGGTGGTTTTGAGGAGTGAAATTTGAGTAAAAGCACTCCAACCGTTCAGTCTATTCAGGAGTTTAAATCCCTCTGTGGATATTGGCCTATATGAAAAGCCACTGGACTGTGCTTTTACATAAGATCTTGAGTGACTTTGTAAGCCTTCACCAGTTTCCAAATCCTTCACTTTCAACAACAGTGCTCTTTGTACTAAAAATTTAGTATATAAACCCCTATCATAGACTTGGGTTTGAATATACTCAGAAAAGTTCCACGTAATAGCATCTTAATGCCTAGACAAATGCAAAATTAATATACTGAAGTTCCCCAGCAGCAGTGAGAGTAAAAGCAGTAAGATTTTTTAATGTTTTGTTGGGGTTTTTTTAATAGCAAGCTCTATTTTTGAGGCAGGCAGAGGAAAATCTTCTCAAGCTGTAAGCTCAGCGTCCCCAGAGTGAATAGGGTTCAATGTAGCATGGATAATTTGTTTGCTTTGCAATTATTTTCCGTCAGTGGAGACAAATTGATTTGTACAATAAAATTGACGGTCACTGCAAGGCAGCTGGATTTCTAAACTGTAAAAGAATTTGACTAGGTTAAGTGAGTACCAAATTTTTGGAGTACCGAGATGTACTGGTAAAACTTGCAAGAATTTTAGGGCTTGTCAGTGACTGCTATGTGAAATTCAGCATCAGAGAACGCCAGAACGGTTATTCCCTCTGTGAGCAGGACCGTTGCCAGTTTATTAGTGACCTGCTTTGAAAATTATGTCCACCAAAACAGAAATCAAAATGCAGGAAAAGAAACTGATGGTAGAGCAGATGAATAGATAGGAAGGAAATAGCAATAATTGCCTCCAAACTGTCTTCTTAATTATTAAAGGAAATCAGATATTTAACATGAGCCAGAGTTGAGGATGCTGGGCAACAGGACAGTTTCTGCCGGAGAAAAGCATGTAGTGAAAGCTTTGTCTGGAATATAGAAGCATGATCAGCCAGTGAAGTGCATTTCCAGAAAATGTTGGTAGTAGAAGCAAAGAAGAAATAACCATTTTGTGCTGGAACTAGAATATTTGGATGTTTTTCCAAATAAAAATATTTAAGGCCCATAAAAACTAAACAGAGATTGACTTCCTTCTTTTACATTTCTGTTTGAAAAACAAAGACTCAAAACTGCAGTGTGTGCATGGTCAAATGCTAAGAGTGATTGGGTATGCCGTAGTACCTGGTAACTGCCTGGAATGAGGCTTTGATTCCACTTTTCATGACACTAGGCTAATCAGGACATACTGTCACATTCAATCTAAAAGCCGAATATGCCCCAGAAAAATGCTGGACCTAAAAGTTCAGTAAATTGCTCCAGTTAAACTTCATTTGGATGTTCCAAGTGTTAAACCTCATTGCAGACATCAGGATTAGATTAGTGATACTGTCAGTTTTGCAAAAGTCCAAGATCAGCGCTAAGTAAGGTAGAAGTTTGCTAAGACAGGCTAGTTTCTCTTTGCCCAAACTTAAAGGACCTGGGAAAAATTGATACTGTACAGTTCAAGCACATTTGACTGGGCTTAATACATAAGGTAAACAAAGCGCTCCAAGCACCGATCAAAGTGCACTTCTGGGGGCCAGTGGCATGATCTTTAGGTGTGAGAAAGAAAGTTTTCAGGAAGAAGGTCACATGTTTGAAGGTCCAGACAATCAGGCTTTGGCTTGACCTCTCCGCCTAACTGGGAGCAGCTCTCCCCAGCTACTCATGTGAGCAGGGTTCAGAGGTTACCAATTACTTAGGGAGGCTGAGAAAGTTGTTTGGAGCCACTCTCAGCTGCCATTTCACATTAGCATCAGGCCACTTGCAGGTAGGCCATCACAGTTAATGCCGGTCACTGATGTTCTTCAGCTTGCGATTGCTGCAGCGGCAACGTAGCATCTCCCTGTCCTGCCAAGCGGCTCTTGATGTCTGCCCTACGGCACAACCGCTCCAGCACCGCTCGCCATCCCCACGCATTCATGTATCAGGTGGCTGCACCCCCTCTACGTGGGGTTGTTTTAATTGTTTGACTGTTGACCAGGTAAAATTTTTGCCCTTTTTAAAAATTTTTTCTCCTTTTTTCCCCCTGCTGAATATTTCAGAAACATCAATTGAAATAAGAAAAATGCTTTAATTGGTTGCAGATATTGAGATGATTAGAGTAATCTCTGACAACTTTTTCTTACAAATGTTAAAATAAATATGTCACTGCACACACTTCATTACCAACAAATTAAGCAAGGGTGACTTACAACCTTATGAGAGCAGAAGGATACAAAAATACCTTCAATAAAAGTCTTGTAAGTTATATTAAATTTCTGAAACTTATAGTAATGTTCTTAATTTAAGATCTTATATCATTTTCCAACTTTAGAAGTTAGAATTACCCTTAGAAATTATCTCGGGGGAGATAGATTGTGTTAAACAAGCACCCTGGAAGAGTTCTCATGCTTTCTTCTGAAGCTGCTCTCTTGGGTAGTGACAAACAGGATATTGAACTACCCAGGCCACTGGTTTGATCCAGTATGGAAAGTGCTATTCTTTCTGTTTTACCAATAGGATTTGGGGGTTTGGAGTTTTTGCTTTGTGGAAGTCACAAAATCAAGAATGATCACACTTCCTTAACGCAAGACATATTTTCATTCTAAAAATGAGCCAGTTTCCTTTCAGAAATAAGTCTGGTTTTGATTACACATCCTTTTACTTTCCCTGGAAAATGAGTTCATTTCTGCTTGGAAATATTCACATAAGTGAAGAAATTTTCTAGGAAATTAAGTGAGCCACTTCAAGTTTACAGTGAAAGGCAAAAGCAGGCCAGCCTTAGAGTGTGAATATACTATTTCACATACACTGCCTTCATATATTTTTATAGTTATCTATTGATGACTTTTTTAAATTTAAAAACCTCCCAAAACACAACTGGGATTATCTTATCCTTGATTTGCACCTCATTTTCTTCTTCTTTTCCTCTTACCAGGTGAGGAAAGGTTGTATGTTACATAGCGTTTCACAAAATAAATACATGGTCCCCTTAACTTTTTGTAAGTCATTTACCGCTACAAGCTTACTGGAAGTCATATTTTCCTCCAGCAAACAGGCAAGTATAAGGACTACTACTTTCAATGTCTGGACAATAGAGTTGGGATATCTTGGTCACATGGTATGTCATGCTGCATCGCACAGACTTTGACATATTTGGAGAAACCTTTGCTACATGCTAAGTTTGTTCAAAACCAGGTCTTTTATCTTTCTTTGAGATTGATAACTTTTCCCCAATAAAAAACTTTCCTTCCTTGTAGGCTTTTTTCTTCCTATAGTTTTCATTTTACCATCCTTTTACATTGACCTTCCATTTGCCACTATGCCTGAAAATTCAGTCATTCTTCATTTGCAAGCATATGATATTTATATGGCTGCAAAAATTACAGATGCATAATTTGATATGTTTATTAATGATATGAGAGCTACTTTTTACAACCTTATCTCATCAGTATAGTCTGAGAATTATGGGTTACTAAGACTGATATGAAAACATACTGAAAATTAGGATAAACTGAAACAAATGAGTAGCCGACTGATGGCAGCTTGTAGATGAGGCTAAAGGGAATCTTAGAGGCTGAACCTGTTCCCATTAAATGTAGCTGGAGTTTTCCCACTGGCATTAAAGATATTATATAAGATCCTAGATTTGCAGGGAAATTATTATGCAAGGAGAAACTGTGAAACTTGCAAAGATGTCTTTTACCATGAAATTAATAAAGGGCATTGGTTTTCTTTAGAAACACTAAATATGAATTTAAATCCTGGCTCTGACTCATATCGCTATAGAGACTTTTATTTAATATACAGATACATTGCAGATGTTCCAGTTTGTTTGGTTTTGTTGCCACTTGCCAAGTGAGGTTGAATGGGGCGGCAATGATTTTCCATTTAATTTTAAAATAAGTATTCATTTTCTTAAAAAAAAAAAAAAAATCTAGTGGCATTTCCACTATTAAGAAAACCTTAACTAGTTAATCTTTTTGATAATTTAGCCCTGTCACTGTAAGTTTAGTAAGAGAAGTGAGTTTATACCTCAGTATAAATGGAGTAGCCACTTAACTAGTTTGTGGCTAGGAAAATTCAATCACTTTCACAGGAAAAAAAAAAAAAAAGAAGAAGGAGCAAACATGGACAATACTCAGAAAGGTCAGGATATGGTTTTCAAAAGATTTTGTAGGTCTTGTAGGTTCATGATTGTCCAAACTGTAATGTCTATAGTCATTATATAGTATAATGTAATAGGAATATTCAATAGGGCTTACAGATGAAAGAGGAAGAAAATGCAAAGATGACATGTTTTAAGTGTTTTGGAACCCATTTTGTGCAGATCTGTCCTTCTGCAGAAATGTTCTCTGATTTCAACCCTCACTATCAGAAGGCAATTCAAAACATTGCATCAATTTCAGGAAGACGACTGTGGAGAATGCTAGGGAGGAGAACAACCAGGAAAAGATTCCTGGAAAAACAGGGCTTGTAGAGGAGATTTTTCAGCTCATTGCTCACTTGGGTCGAAGCCAGAGCAGGCAGATTGCTGCAAAGAAGGAGAATGGGTGGGAACTGGCTGAAGATGAGGATAAAGAGACTGTAGGATTGGATGGAGGAGGAGAAGGAGAAGGAGAAGGAAAGCCATAGGAAGAAAAGAGAAAGTACATGAAACTTGAGATGTGTTTTGGATTAGTATTAGAGGCATAGACCCTAAGATATAACAAGTAGGGATCCAATTTAAATGCCTGACAATAGACAGAGGACATTATTTCTATCTGTTTTACATTATCCTCTGTTAAACAAAACATTTATTAGATTACATGCCCTATTATGTATGAACTCAATATTGAAAGCAATACTACTGTAAAATATTCTTCTGTATTTAATGTAAGAACATTCTTTTGCTCCTTTCCTTATAGTTACTCTATATAAAAGAAAGCAACTGCAATCCAGGCTTTTTTGTGAGTAGTATTTGAAAAAAAAAAAACAAACCAACAAACAAACAGTGTGGCATTCCAAGTACTTTAATATTTATTTGTTTAATACTACCGTCATTAACTTAATGATAAAACCCCCTTATGCCCTGTGTGAAATTCAGTGGTTCTAAGAATACACTTTAAAGAAACTTGAGTCAAAAATCTCAGTGTAATGCAGAAGTAAATCATGTATTCCAGAGAGAAATGTTTCTAGCAGAAGTCAGGAGTAGCAATTAGGGGAAGATTTGAAAATTTGGAGTGATATAGGTGACAGGGGACTTCATGAATTTAGCTACTTAGGAACGAAGAAAACCTGAAGGTACAAGCAGTTTTTAAAGGTACTGCCAGATGTAAATGTAAACACTAGACCCAGTTTGGAGGCCTTATAGAATTCTGCAATGATGCCCTGGGTAGCTGAAGAAAAGCCATAGAGTACAGGGAGAACTGAAGAGTAGATTTTTTGCAATGTATATTTTAAAGTTTTCTTTCCTTTTTATCAGTTAAAATTTCAAGGCTAAGCAATGCCAAAATAAAAATATTAAACCAATATACATATTGAAATGTTTGCTGTATCCCTTCTTTTCATCTTTGATTGTATTTAAAAGCCACACATGCTATACCAGATATGTGTGGTACAAGTTGTTTTTTCTCAGCAATATTCTGCCCTGATTTCTCCAGGAGGCCATATAGAGTTTTCAACTGCTTGAAGGATGTGGACACCACTTCTTCCAGTGTGCCATCTGGTGTTAAGAGGAATGGACAGGAGATGGGACCTTGGAAAGCTGGGAGTATTTGATCAAAATATGATAGAGAAATTATATATAAATTATACAATAGACTCTTTATTTCTTATTCTCTTCTTTAAATAATATCTCTCATCCAGGTAGGAACTTGTGATAGTGCTACTTCCTTGAATAACCCGTCACATGCTATAAATAATGAATATTGTAATAAAAACAGTGCATAGTTAAGTGGCTTGTGTGTTGAAACCTCTTGGTGAAAAATGTTCCCCAGTTTAGTTGGTGACCACTTCTGAAGAATAAGCCCATCAATAGAAATCAAGGGCTCCACCTGTGACAGGTCTATGACCATCGAGTCAATGGTCTGCTATGATCTGTCATGACATCGGTCTACAGTCCAGATGAGACCAGTGTCTAGCATATGTCAGTCAGACTCTGACACAGAGAGATTGCCATCTCAATGTACAGGACAGAAAAAGTGGAGGAAGGAAAGAGATGTTTAAGATGGCAAAAGGTAGGTAAGAGGTTGAGGAGAGAAAGGGGATTAGAACTCAAATTTGATGTCCTGCAAGGTCTCAGGAAAGGCTTTCGGATGCTTGAAGAGTCTTGCTGCTGTGTGCTTCAAAGGGGTGCAAGCAGTGAATCTGGGGTGCAGAGAACATCACATCACTCAGATTATGGATTTAAAAGGCATGGTGCTACTTCAAAGCAATAGTGAAAAGCCTTTGTCTTTGTGCCTCTCAAGTGGAACTAATTGTTCCTAAGAATCTCAAAGCACTGTTTTGTCTCAATTTGTTCTAAAATTTATTAGCCTTCTTTCCATGATAATTTGCAGAGGAATATAAAAAACATGATGAGAAGGTACAGAGTTTACAGAGTGGGGTTTTTTACCCCCTAATCATTCAAAACTGAAGAATTGTCATCAGAATTTAAAGATTAAATCATCAACATCAACACCTTTTCAGCTGATCCTGGTTAAGCTAATACAAAGAACAAATAACAAGTGGGCAAAGCACAGCCAAAAAGGTCAAAGGCTGTTACTGTAGTGACAGACTCCTGAATGATGCCCTGTCTTGGATGAGTAGCTGCTGAATGGTTTCAGGAGAGCCAAGGAAGCTTTGGGTTGGTTTATCAGAGTGAAGAAGTTGGATGGCCCCAAGCTTCAGATCAAATGAGGTCTTTGAAATGATAGCTCTACCAAATTTGTTGCACATCACTGAGACCTACTGATAGCAGCCAGCCAACATGGGATTGCATTTCAGTACAGATTGGTTCATTTTAAAATACTCCAGTGAGCCACAGGAAAAGAGGTAGCAGGAAAAATGAAGAAAGGTTGAGCAGACTGAAGCTCTGATCTCCCTTTATGTCATGTGTAGATGTGGTATGAAATGGTGCCATGCATACACTGGGCTTTTCAGTCACACTGGTGCACAGAAAACATGACAGGCAGTAATATCCTCTTTTATTCGGAAGGCCAATGCCTCAACAATTTCATAGAAACTTTCAGCTCTTGGACAACATCATGTAGATGTGATTTCTGTTATTCCCCAGGAACATTATGATGACAGGAAAAACTTATTAAAGGGAATAAACAGATGCAAAATAAAGCCAACTTTTCCACTATGAGATTGGAAATCAAGACATCTGGGTTCAGTTCCCAAGTCTGTTGTAATACTGAATGAATTACAACAAAGTAAATGCCTCAGATATTCATCCATCCAAATGGCTAGTGTTTCCTCACCTGCTGCTTTTTTTGTCAATTGCCTTTTAACTAAAATATTTTTGTCAACTGTCAAGCCTTTAACAGCAGGTTTCTAGCTAATTGCAATGCTACAATACATAAAATACATTAAAAGATCAATATCTTTATTTTATTTTTCTGTGTTTTGAACATATCTAAAGATAAAACCCTTCCCTGATAATTAACATGATCAAACGTAACACCAAGTTCTTCCACTACATGCTTCACCACCCTAAGGGTTAAGATTCATTCAAGTGAATAGCACCCCTCCTCATGATGTAAAAGCTAAACTTGCCTATTTAAAACAGTCATAGAAGTATATTTTTTTCCTTAACTAGCTTTATATTTCATCATATGATTCACTAACAAATTCATTTTGTTAAGAGTATTTTGAAAGAGGTGAGGGGTGATTTCAGCCAAAATCTTGTTTCCTTTTGCCATGTACAGTTTATCTCCAGTGTTTCAAGCAGTTTTTATTGTCATTTTTGTTGTTTTTCAGTGGTAGTAACTACCTAAGCAGAAACAGACCTGTGATGACAGTAATATGTTACAGCGGGTACCACAGAAGGTGGGAAAGGGTCACAGGGAAGGGAAAGGGGAAGTGGGCAGAGACAGCCAAACTTCTCTCTTCTGGAGTATTCCCAGGTTCAGAACAGTGTAATGGGATCCATCCCAGGATATTTTAGCTCTTTCCTAGGCAGGAAGAAACCGTTCACATATAGTTTTACTGTTCCTACATACACAGAAGATGTAACTAGCCTCAGCAAGGACCTGTGGACATCAGCTGTAGCACACATGGTTTAAGAGCTTTATTTTTTCTGAATGTTTGCTCTCCTCTGGTATAGCTGCTTACCCCTGTGCAAGCATTTCACTTTCCCTCCACTTGTTCTACCTTGCCCACTTTTTCCTACCCTCTCCCCTCTGTAGGAATTATCATCCCTTATTTTTCTTTCCTGTTTGTCTTATCATAGAATCACAGAATCATAAAATGCTTTGGGCTGGAAGGGACCTTTAGAGGTCATCTAGCCCAACCCCCCTGCAGTGAGCAGGGACAGCTTTTAACTAGATGAGGTTGCTCAGAGCCCCATCCAACCTGACCCTGTCTTCTCCCACTTGTGATCTGGGACATTAGATCACAGAATCATCGTTTTGGTTGGAAAAAACCTTTAAGATCATGCAGTCCAACCATTAACCTAACACTACCAAACCTACCGTATCAGGATGTATCAGGATGCTCAGATTACTTTAGAGAGGCAAAGATGAAGTTGTGTAGTGGGAAATCTAGCTTTGTGGAGTTTTAATAGCAGTGATTGCTCCAGCTCTGCCATTTGGAGAGGCTACTGTCTCCAGCTGCATGTCATGGCCATCCTTCTAGATATGGTCATCTTCCCAGTGCCAGCTAAGCACCTACTGTTAACACTGCATCTTCTTTCAGAGAAAAGAAGCCAAGTCTGCAAAACTGGCCAAGAAACACAATTTTTAGCCATACAGCAGCCATAGCTTTCTCTGCCCATGTGGTTCTCCAGCATTTTCCTCCTGAAGCTCAGCCTGGCTTTTGGCTTCCCACAGCATTCCTCAACAGTCACTCCCCACCTCGGTCTCCTCCTGATGGCAATGGTTATGCCCTCTAGCAGTGATTTTTAAGGATTATCCTCTACCTCTGCTGGCTAGGCCAGACAGGAGGGCAATTGCTAGGAGTAGCTGTCTCCTGCCTAGCTGATGCATTGTACTTGCTTTCTCTTTTATGTGTGCTGGCACGACTTGCAAAGTGTTATTTTCATTGCCGTTGTAACTAAAGCTAATAAAATGCTATTATGGTTAATTATATTCACCGGCAAGGCACTCAAACTTTACATGAAACGGCATCCCAGTAGGCTTGAGTTTTCATAACATATGGCAGTTAGAATGGCAAGGTTTTAAAAACCATGTAATTTCATTAGAGTAACAAGACAACCACTTGAGTAGTCTTTTTATTACGTGTTTAATGATGCTGCCATATGGATGGCTTGTAAACAAAAAAAATCTATGGAAGGCTAGGTGAGGTAAGGGACACATACATCTGGCAGAGGATATTCCAGCATGCTTCAAGCATTTGCAGCTTTAATAAGCACTTCTCAGCACCTTGTGCTTATGAAAAGATGCAGTGAGGCTGTGTTCATTCTTGCCCATTTACAGAACTGATTTTTATTTAAAATTATAAATAAGAAAAAAAAGGTGTGTGAGGCTGTTATAAATTCCCTTCAGGGCCTTGGGATGTCCTGCTGTTATTAACAGCTAGCTCCACAGTTTTGTGGAAGTGACCTTTCCTACCCTTTGGGCACCTTGGAAAACATTTTGGGAGACCATGTTATTAATGGGATACCCTAATGTTAACCTACTGTAGTTAGCTTGAGCCTAGTTAAGAGTATTTATTTATGAAATCCAAAATAGTGTTACAAAGATTTATAGGGATGCTGGTGACAGAAGGTGAAATCTTGTTTATCTCCAAGATCAAATCCAGGAGACCTCTCTCCCTCTCCATACCTAGCTGCAGAGGTGCAGGTGCTCTTGTAACCCATAGCACCAGGGAGTTTCGTTGTGCACACTTCAGAGGGCATTTACAGGAAAGACTCTTCAGTGTAGGATGTGTACAAACTCCTGTTCCTCTTTACCTTAGGTTTGTCAGAGGGTTCATGCATGATCATATTTTCCCCCTTCTCAGTTCTTCTTCCTCAGATTATTAGACCTCAGTTTGGAAGATGGTTCTGAACTTCTAGGCTAATAGCTTTCCTCAATGTTTTGGAAATAACTACGTCTTTGGGAAACTAGATGTTTGACAATAATTCTGGCACCCGTAGAAAAGTGATATACTTCTTTGTGCCTGATAAAGTAATTTGCAAATATCAGACAAACTGTCTCTGTTCTCCAGAACATATAGCTCACATTAACATGAAGTTGACAACCATATTTTACAGAAAGCAGCCTGCTACTGACTTCTGACTGAGATTATATATGATGATAAATAACCACTACAAGGTGTCAATCACTGAAGAGGCAGGACTCCATCACACAGTCTCGATTTTTAGATATACCATAATAAAAGCTTTTAAATACTGGTCCAATGGAATTTGTATCAGTTGTCCAATCTAACCAGTTAATCACTTTTGCTGTCAGAGTTTTGAGTGGTTCCAAGCAGGTCTGTTAATCAGGACTGCTCAACAGACATGCACAGAAAAAAAGGAGAGGAATTAATACCCTGTGGATAGGATTGCATTTGTAGGGAATATGGAAGCACAGGATTAGGCAAATACATATGTGAAGCTGAGGAAAGCTGTAGGTGTCATCCATGGGCACTGAGGGATAGGGAAGGCAGATGCTGAAATAGCCAGATAAAGCAGGTTAAAGGGGTGGAATTTGCAAAAGGAAATTTGCAGAAGGACAGGAAAAACAGACTGAGGGAGAAAGAGAAGGAAAGGTCCTTCCCCTGCCAGCACAGCGGAAAAATTGACGGTGGGAAGGACTAAGAGCGGCAGAAGAGTTACAGACACTGACAGCTTGGAGACCTCAGAAGCACTGAGATGGTCACCAGAAGAGCTTGTGGTGAGTCTTCATAAAGTAGGAAATTGGGGCACTTCTGTTCATTGTGGAATAAAGAAAAGCTGTCTTGCTTTTAGTTTCCCTAAGCTATATTTTGCCCTTTTAATAGGTGACTTCAGGGCTCATTAAAGAGCAAAACCAGTAACATGGACCTGAGGAACACAAAATGTGAGCAGATGTTATGCAATCTCTTGTGTGTGTAATTCTGCCCCGGTACCTGCCATGTCAGTTGTGACCTATAATAATAGCACCTCTGAACTTTCACTTCTGTGCTCCTTTTAACCACAGACTGCAGTAGTTTGGGACTGCGTGATGACTTTGTGATGTTTGACAACTGGAGACCAGGATTAAACTACTAAATTCTTTTTAATAACAACCAAACATAGGATGCAAAGTCTCTAGAGGCAACATAACTTGCCAACTCTGCATTTAAAAATAAAATTTGCCAACAAACAATCCACAATTTACATATCTATTTTCTTTTAAAACACTTTTTTAAAACAAAGAAGTATTAAATCTTGGCAGAGGCTTTTGGCTAAAATGCAGCAAATATATTATGAACAGATTTTTACAGTACGTTTCCATGTTATTTTTGCTATACAGTCTAGACCTATGCAAAAGCTTTGCTATATATTTTCCCTTTATGAATGGAAAATAGTCAGCAACTTTAGGGTTTCATTAAAGCCAGAGAAGAAATAAATTTCCAGCATAGTTCAGGATAATAGTTCCAATTGAAGAAACCTTTGTGTCTTGATACTGTGAAGGTGGCATTGTCCAAGACTGCCATTCACCCAAAAAACAAGCTTAACAAATTGAATCATTCACATACTCCTTCATAATTCTAAAATATTTTCTGATTACTTTTTTCCCAAAGACCACTTTAACATCTCAAAACCAAATCTGTTCCAGCAAAGGTGGGTGCTTCTTAAGGTCTTTACTTTCTTTCCACTGTAAAGCCAGTTTGCAGTGTAAGCCCGACTGCTCCATTTGCCTCTGATTGTTTGATCTGGGAAGTGAGAAATAGGGATTTTTTAAAGTGAGTTTAGAAATCCATCGATAGAGGTTTCTGAAGAAGAACAGTGAGTAACAGTGAGGTACAGGGCATTTTTGAACCTTTTGAGTGTGTTTGTATCTGAGAACCATTCTATTTTGTGTATGTTTTGTTTGCTTTTCTGTCCTACTGCATTATGAGCTGCCGCATTTCAGGTGCATACGGATCATCACATGGATGCTGATAGCAAAATTTTCATTTCACAAAGAAACCAAAAAAAGGAAGGGGAAAAAAAAAAAAGTAAAGTTTCTTTCCTAACCCACATAGAGGTCAAATTATACAGGCCAGACAAGGATAATAAAAGTGTATGATTGACAGCTGACAGAATGCCAGTGAAAATTTCTCTCCCCCTTAGGATATTGTTTTGATAATCTTTGCTGATTTAATACTTTAGGAACTAGAGATTTTTCTTTTGTCTCTATGGATATTTTTTGAGGGGTGGGGGTTGCACTTGTCAATTGCACATCAAAATAGGGTGGATAGACAGGGAACTGAAATGTAAACAACAGCTCCAGGTTTGTTTTTCTCCTTGGGCTGTTGGGGGATGTTTTTGTACGTGAAGGTCAACAGACCACAGTAGCAGCCTTCATCAGTTCTTAAGGACATTTGGCCAATGCTCCCATACAGCTCAGCTGACCTCAGTGTTATTACCTGGTTTTGTATCTTACAGTCAAAAAAGTCTATTCTGAAGTGTGACTGTAAAGCAGCATAATAGGCTTAACTGTTTATAGTATTTGAAGACTATATATTTGTCTAGAAATATATGTATCATTTTCTGTTGGTTAGCCCATCATTTTGCCACAAGGTCTATCAGTCCACTTGGTCGTTGTCTGTTTTATAGAATACACCTGCAAAGTTTTTGTGAGCCTGTGTTGATGTCCATTCCAGCTGAGACATTGCACCCAAACAGTGAGTGTCCCGATTGCGCTGGAGTGACCAGTACTGTACATGCACATGCACATACACACACAGAGAAGGAAATACAGCCCAGCACATGGCATCAGTGCCACAAGTACTCAGTCCATGGGACTTTGCACAAGTTCGGTGTCCTCAGGTTCCTCCAACCCCAGCCATCATGGCTTCCTATCCCTCACCAACAGCACTGCTTTCTTGGAGCAGCAGCAGCTGTTCAGACTCAAGGTCCTTGTCACCATTTGTCATCTGGCCACCCTTTTATCTCAGCACTGACTTATGCCTTGCAAGATGAGTGAAATGGCCAAGTTTCCTCTCCCATGGTTATGCTGATCCTGCAATGCAACAAAGACCAAAACATAAACAAAACAAGCTTTTCCTATGGAAGCTTGCAGGTGTGACTCCAAATGCACTGAGGAGGCAGATATCTTGAGTTAGTTGATGTCTTTTGTAGAAACATCATCAGTTTTCATACTGGAATAGGATTTTCAATCTATTTTTTGCTCTGACTTCAATGGCTCCATATCAAATTTTCTTGGTTTGCAAGTAAAATGTAATGCTCATCTTGCAAACAAAGACAACTCTAAATGTTAAGATACATTTTTTTCCCCTGATATTACTATCAGGAAAGAGGGGTCTACAGGCCAAACAGTTTTACCTGTGTAACTCTACTAATTTCAGATAATACCTTCTGTGGCACAGATGGCCATTGCATTTGGTAGGATATCACTTTTGTCACTGACTGGAACTTACTAAACAGTTCTGTAGATGACAATTCATAAAAGATTTCAGTTTATTCTGGAGAGTAGGAAAGGGTGGATGCACGTCTTCCTAACTATGGTTCTAGCAGGGACTACCTGGAGCACCCTTGGGCTTGAGCCTGCCTCTGATCTATCTACACCAAAGCTGAAGTGGGGCTAAAGAGGTGAGGACAGCTTCAGTCTGAATTGTACCACTTCAGTCTCGTATCAGTATTTTGATACCAAAAGGGGACTCTGATAAAAAGAAAATTAAATAAACCACTTTCAAATGTTTGTAGATATAGTGAATCCCAGTGGAAGAGTGCCTTTTGAGTTAGTTTCTTTGTGAAAAAAGATGTGTTATTCAAAGAATGATGCAAATGAAACTATACAGTTTCACATCAGGTTAATTTATCATGGAGGTTTTTTTGCTTGGTTAGCTGAGATGGGGGTAGGTGCTTGAATACATTAACACTGCATTTTACTGTAGCCTTGGAGATTAATCCTTTAAAAATACATCCAAATAGCCTTTCATACAGGCATGTTCCCGTTGAATGCAGTGAGACTGCACTGACACATCTGTGACCTGGTGTTTACTTTCACATAAAATGTGATTTAGATAGACTATGACTAATTCACTGGGGTCTGATGAAGTGTGTATGAAGTTTTCTTCTGTCTAAAGTACACTGTGTACAATTTTGCTATTGATATGCTATTGGACATCTTGTATCCTTGTAAAGAAAATATTCTCTCCTTTTGTGCTCTTAGACCTTTCTGTCTGCCCTATGCCCATTTCTTGGTGTTGGGATGCCTGTGTCATTTTTCTTTACTTACTTTATGCAAAGGCAAATAATACTACTTGTCAATTTATTTGTGACATTCTCAGCTGCATAGCTAATGCTCTTCTGCTTGATAGGATGCCGTTGCTTTCTGTAATTATAGTTCTGCTTATGCCCTTGAGGAAGAACATCTGCTATTTCCCACTCATGAGTTACATTTCATCTTCTCATTTCCTTGGTTTTAACCTGCACCACAGTGATGAGGTGGTCTCTGATGCCCTTTGCAGCACTTTTTCTTGGGGTTCTCCACAGCAGGGTCCTCAGCCATCCTCCTTACCTTTCCCTTCCTTCATCAGCCCATTGTGCTGTTGTCCTCAATGTGGGCGATGCACTCACTTCTCTGATTCAGCTGGGGAGGGGAAGGGCAGAGGTGTGCAGGGAGCTCCTACAACAACCTGCCTCAGCTGGGAACAAACATGCAATGGAAGCCCGAGGACAACATGGTGCAATGCTCTTACAAAAATGAGCAGTGTAGGCTGTCAGGGTCATGATACCTGACCACCCAGTTAGAACAGAAGAGAAGGAGAGGGGGGAAAACCCCACCTTCTCTTTTTGGACACTTACCAGTAAAATTCTGCCAACTTGGCATATTATTCCCACTATATTTGTTGCCTCTGTTGTTTACTGTTGCATGTAAATCAGCTGAATGATCCTCTGTTAATCCCTTGTTCTTACATATTTATAATTTTCTTTTAAAGTGATTTCTTGATATGAACATGAAACAATCTTGTGTAGTAGGCAAATTTTGAGGGATAATATATGTATTTTTGGAATAGTCAAAATTAACTGTTTGGATTTTTTAACTTTTTTTAATATCTGTTCTTCTTGTGTAACAGCTATTTTTATACATAATGCATCATTTTAATTAATAATTAATACATATTTTTACATGGCCAGAATTAGGTGTGGTGAATCCCAACCAAGGAGACTATGTCAAAGAATTTGAAACGTTCAGGTTTTAACAAGAGCTGGGGAGAAGACAGAGGTCATTGCTCACAATAGCCAAAGGGAAAAAAAGTAGAAGACAGATGCTAGAGCCTCATACAGATATCCTTTACTCTGTCAGACTATCTCATACAGTACAGAACAGCTGAAGGCTTGCCTGCTTGAAAAAGTGCTGCCATCCATCAGCAACCCTGGCAGTTCTGGAGTCAGTGGCGTGATCTGAGAAAGGTCAGTCCTAGTTTATTGAAGAGGTTGGCATCCTGAACTTCCAGGGATTTCTTCCTTCCCTGGCTCATCAGTTCAGCACAGCAATTTTTGAAATAATACTATTGCACTATTGTAATAAAAATTGGGAGATTACTGCACTGAGATCAGCAGGCAGGTATATGTATGTCTCCCAATAGCTGAAATGGGAACTTAGTATGAATGTACAAGGTGAATAGCTTACAGTGTCAAGGGTAATTTTTATTACCCTTTTAATTGGTGTACTAGCCAATTGACTGTGTGTTGCAGGATTAGAGAGACTGTGTGGTATTCAGTATTTTCCTTTTTTTCAGGAAGAGAAGTGACATAGGGTTTTAAAAGGATATGAGATCCTTTAAAAAACACCTTTTATGTCTAATAAGAGGGGGATAAACCTTAACAGGATGGAGGCTGGAGGGGAGATGAAAGTGACCTGAGCAAAGCAATAGACAGTAAGATTGTTTTACTTGAAGTGAATTGAACACATTGAAGTAGAAAGGGATAAGACTAGAAAGCAGCTGTTCAAGACCTGCAACTGCATCTAATGATAACCTAGATGTTAGCAGAAAGACAGTTAACTACAAAGTGGCACACTGCATATAAGACTGGTCAAGTCCATGGAAGAACCATGTGAGAAGATGGAAAAAACTAGGAACAATATGGATGCCTTGAGAGAAATTATGAAAATTACAGATATAGCAAACTATAATATGGGAAATAGCTGAGAAGTCCATACAGGAGAATCATAGTAGAACTGGGGCAGACACGTCTGTGAGCAACATGCACAGTGTTTCACTACCATGAAAACTGCTGAGTTCTTTGCATGGACAGTGGATAACCCAGTGCAGATCCCTGAAAGAAAGAACAAGCAAAAAAAGTATCTGTAAATGGCAATGCTGAGATTGGATTCACTCTTTGTCCTTTGCATTACAGAAATGAAAGAAGAGTCCATCAGACATGAATGTACTTATAGAGACAAAGGAGAAAACAGACAGTGGCTCTTCTGAGAGCAGAGAAGCATATCTCCTTTATCTCATCCAAGAAGTGAAAAGATGTAAATATATCAGTACTGAAATTCATGTTTCAAGAGGAAAAGAAGTTAAGAGATAGGAAAGGATGCAAGAGCAAAAGAGTAACTGCTGGGACTGGTGGTTGTGGTTGCAGAAATGTCATCAGACAACCTCAGCACCAAATAAATAAACAAAGATTAGGGGTGGACTTAGGAGGAGAAATGAAGCGGGAGATGAAAGAAAAAATGTGGTTGAGGCAACAGAGTAGTTAAGCAAAGGAAAACAGGAGAACAGGAACTGAGGGGCAAAGGTTTGAAGACTCAAAGGATGATGAAGAAATGTAGAGGAGACAGAAGGGAAAAAACATAGCAAATTAAATGACTAAAGGGGAGAATCGAAAGAAAAATAGAACAAGACAGTATGCAATGAGATTTATAAACATGATTAAATATTATGATTAGTTTGTTCCAGAGCAGTAACTGTGCTGTCTGGAAGCTTTGCTCTCGTTGAAGCGAGGAATGGTAATGGTGGGGTTGGCTATTTGGGGGGGGGGGGGGGGGGAAATAACATGGGGCACTAATGGGATCACCAGCATCTGGTGGCATCCAATGGCTCTTCTGTGTGCAAGAGGGAACAAGGTCTCTCCTTCCTTCTCTTCATCCCCTCTCCTCCCCTTTTGGGAGGGGATAGGGGATACTCACTGGGAAAAATGTTGTTTTTCTTGCACATGCACATACACACATGCTCATATACACACACACACATGCTCAGTTTCACAGGGTGGCTTGTACTGTGTTCTGAAGGGGGAAATGAGAAAAGATGCAAGCTTAAATAGATTTAGGGTTTTTTTTGAGGAGGAAGGAGGGACAAGGGACAGGCGAGTGCTGACATCTGGAGAGTGGTAACAGCTGTGAAGGCCTCAGGGCTGGGGACTTTTGTTTCTGACCTTAGGGAGAAACCGGAGAGTACTGACCACATGGAGTGGTTGCAAGGAAGAGTGAGGGCAGAGGGGAGACAGAAGTGGCAGCCCCTTATTTTTGTACCCTGGAGCCTTGGTAATATATCTCTGTAAAGAGGCCAATGCATGTCCATATGAGAAGTTACTCCTTTCTGTCTGAAGTCATGTTAAAAATAACTCCCCTGGGGCATTGCACTATAATGAAGTTAAAAGGATAAATGCTATTAAATGTCTGAATAATGTTGCTAACATAGCTTGTCTTCCTGATCATTTTGTTAAACTACAGTAACATACAATCATGTCACCATTAATACTTCCTGCATGTGCAGGAAAGAAGAATACAAAGAGTATGAAATACCAATTGATTTTAGGATGGTGTGTTTTGTATTGAAAACAGCTGGATAACTTATTCTCTCGTATGGCTGGTGGCGGGTACTGGAAACATCACACATTTTTATTGTTGAAACAGAGTGCAAACTACTCAGAGTGATACACCTACATCTGTACCGTATTATACTGTGTGCCTGGCTGCCATCATTTTATGGACTCAATATCTGTCCAACCATTATTTTTATTGGGTCTCATAACTCCATAGTTGGTCCACCTGTAGAGCCTGTGAGTTATCAACTTAGTATGTTTTGCCATTGTCATGCGTCCAGTTTTCAAATTAGAGTGGTTTCCAACTGGACTACAAAGAACCAGAACTGCTATTCTTACAGCTATTTTTAACTACACCCATTCCTATTTATCATTGCAGTCTGCTGGAAAAAGTCTACTTTCCAACAAAGAGAATTTTTTTTTTTTTTTATGGTAGAAGGGAACGTGTACCATACTCTTCATCTCCTTTTTATTATTATTTAATTATTCCCACACTTGATACTTGTTTATCGCTATGATATTAAAAAGCAGGAATGGTTGTCCAGTTCCTGAGTTGTAAAATCTCCCTGGCACGTTCCTGAGGCTCACTTAGTGCATGATCAGTCAGACATCAAAGGCAGCTAGAATCTAAGATCTCCTTTGAAGACAAATAGGCATTCGTAAAACCCACTCGGTACATTCTGGGCAAGACCCTATTGCCATAGGCTTTGCTCACTCTGGCTAGCACTGACTTGAACAATACCATTTTTTCTTAATCTTCTCTGTCATGTATGTCCCTCCCCATATTTTTTTGACATCCGTCTACCCCCTCTTTCCAAATTTCTACCTTCCTCCAGCCTTTCCATTTTTACTTCACAGTAGATGTCACCTTCATGTTGCATTTCTGTCTACTGGTCCTTTTCTGATGTACACCAGATATCTCTGGCTTCTGTCTGCCTTGTTTGCCTTTTTCCTCTGTCCAGTGTCCCATCCTCAAGTGTCTCTTGCTCCTAAGCTGTCATTGCCTCACCAGACTTGCTTCCAGTTGCAACCATATTCAAGACCTCAGCTGAACCCAGGCTATAACACCTGCAAGCTCCCAAGCTCCTCCCATTAGCTTGCTGGGTCAGATGGTGGACAGACATCTCCAAGTCAGGGCCATGCATCCATGGCCCTTGGGTATGCTGATGGTGCCACATGACACACGGGTTGTGTGAGAGTGGGCAGTCCAAGGACCTACAAGGTGTCCTGACACCAGGATAATCCAGACCCTGAGAACCCCCAGTTCTCCACGTGACCACCACATGAGCTGTTACAAAACATGCCATTCTTCACTGGTTTACTCTTTCCTGCTACCACGCTCATCACAGCTTTATATTGCAAGCTCTACCAAAGTAGTTGGCAATGTGTGGCTGCTTCAATACTATGACAGTTTCTATACAGAAAAGTGTAAGATGACCTTTAGATGCTGCAGCAAGCCCACAAGTTGTGATACGCCTGTATTTTCAGCCACCAAAATGGCAGCCTGACTCATTTTAAATTACTTACTCTGTTCTAGTTTCTGTATTCAGCTGATTTCACAAGTGTTTACAAACCAGTTTCAAAAGTTCCAAAATATTTTAGCAATTTTATGGACTAGAAGTACAAGTCTGAGCTTTTCAGTGAAGCCTATGGGACTAGGCCTTTTAATAGGACTTTATGAGAAATAAAATGGGCAGGTTCTGTGGACCACCACTGTGTTATTAGGCTTATTAAGTTGTCTCTAATGTACCCTGCGGTCTTTGCAGTCTAGGAAAGAAACATCTGGTCCATGAAGGTTTCCATTTGTATCTATTTTGTTAACGACGTTAAGCAACTAAATAGAAAAAAAAAAATACATAATGCAATGAAAACAAAACTACTTAAGCTAAAACAATTTGAGGTCAAATTAGTCACACAACTGTATAAAATATCACGATTATTACAACCAGCAACCACTCTAAGATTTTACCCAGAATTAGGGATGACGATAAACCTTATGCATCTACTACTCCCCAGTAACAGACCATTATCCATGCAGTAAAGATATCTGTGTGTTAGGCTCTAAACAGACATGGGTTAATGTTGCCCATGAGCTCATTCTATCAAAAGATGTTTAATTACATCACTAAAGGACCAGGTCCCATTTACTGTAGTCTGCTTCTCACTTGTTTTTTTAAGATTTGGACTTTGTCCTTTGCCAACATAACTATACAGCTTCAGGTATGGAGCTCACTGGTTACCCAGACAGGCTGAAAAGACGTTGAGGAGCGTTCACATTTGCTCGTCATACATGTGGAAGATGTCCCATCTCCACTAGCAGATATGCTCCAGACAAATGCCTGAACAAGTAGAGCATCGAGTCACTTTGACATTAACATTTAAATGGGCAACCTCTTATCACATAATCATAGAATCATAGAATCATTTAGGTTGGAAAAGACCTTTAAGATCATCCAGTCCAACCATTAACCTACACTACCAAGTCCACACTAAACCAATCAAGGGTAGACTAGACTAAACCATGTCCCAAAGTGCCACATCTACCCGTTTTTTGAACACTTCCAGAGATGGTGACTCCACCACCTCTCTGGGCAGCCTCTTCCAATGCTTGACCACCCTTTCCGTAAAGAAATTTTTCCTAATTTCCAACCTAAACCTCCCCTGGCACAGCTTGAGCCCATTTCCTCTTGTCCTATTGCTAACTACTTGGGAGAAGAGCCCAACACCCACCTCACTACAACCTCCTTTCAGGTAGTTGTAGAGTGTGATAAGGTCTCCCCTCAGCCTCCTCTTCTCCAGGCTAAACAACCCCAGTTCCCTCAGCCGCTCCTCATAAGGCCTGTGCTCCAGACCCTTCACCAGCCTTGTTGCCCTTCTCTGAACATGCTCCAGCACCTCAATGTCCTTCTTGTAGTGAGGGGCCCAAAACTGGACACAGTATTCCAGGTGCGGACTCCACCAGCACCGAGTACAGTGGCACAATCACCTCCCTGCTCCTGCTGGCCACACTATTCCTGATACAGGCCAGGATGCTGATGGCCTTCTTGACCACCTGGGCACACTGCTGGCTCATGTTCAGCTGGCTGTCTACCAACACCCCCAGGTCCTTTTCAGCCAGGCAGCTTTCCAGCCACTCTTCCCCAAGCCTGTAGCGTTGCATGGGGTTGTTGTGACCGAAGTGCAGGACCCAGCACTTGGCCTTGTTGAATCTCATACAGTTGGCCTCGGGCCAACGGTCCAGCCTGCCCAGGTGCCTCTGCAGGGCCATCCTACCCTCCAGCAGATCAACACTCCCACCTACTTTGGTGTCATCTGCAAACTTACTGCACTCAATCCTCTCATCCAGATCGTTGTTAAAGATATTAAACAAGACTGGCCCCAAAACAGAGCCCTGGGGAACACCGCTTGTGACCAGCTGCCAACTGGACTTAACTCCATTTACCACTCCTCTCTGGGCTTGGCCACCCAACCAGTTTTTTACCCAGTGAAGACTACGCCCGTCCAAGCCATGAGCTGCTAGCTTCCCAAGGAGAATATTGTGGGAGACGGTGTCAAAAGCTTTGCTAAAGTCCAGGTAAATGACATCCACAGCCTTTCCATCATCTACCAGGCAGGTCACCAGGTCATAAAAGGAGATCAGGTTAGTTAAGCAGGACCTGCCTTTCATGAACCCATGCTGGCTGGGCCTGATCCCCTGGTTGACCTGCACATGCCTGTTAAGCACACTCAATATGAACCTCTCCATAATCTTGCCCAGCACTGAGGTCAGGCTGACAGGCCTGTAGTTCCCCGGGTCCTCCTTCCGGCCCTTCTTGGAGATGGGCATCATATTGGCAAGCCTCCAGTCATCAGGGACCTCCCCTGTTAACCAGGACCACTGATAGATGATGGAAAGTGGCTTGGAAAGCTCCTCTGCCAGCTCCCTCAATACTTTCATGTGGATCCCATCTGGCCCCATAGACTTGTGAGCATCCAGGTGGCATAGCAGGTCATTAACTGCTTCCTCCTGGACTATGCGGGCTCCATTCTGGTCCCCATCCCCATCCTCTAGCTCAAGGGCCTGAGTACCCTGGGGATGACCAGTCTGGCTGTTAAACACAGAGGCAAAGAAGGCATTAAGTACCTCAGCCTTTTCCTTGTCCTCGGTGACAATGTTCCCCTCCACATCCAGCAAAGGATGGAGATCCTCCTTGGCTCTCCTTTTATTGCTGATGTATAAGGCAGACTGATCTGTTGTAGGTGATTTTTTTCTCTCATTAGCAAAGAATTAAATTAAATGGTAGTGCGAGCAGTGACTTAACTTTTGAAACTGGTAGGTGGGATTAAATATAGCTGTCTAAAGCAGGTGAAAAAGGTCATTGAATGCCTGTTTCACCTAACTGACTGTAATGGAAGTTTACAGTGATGGGCTGAATTTAGGCAAATTGAATGCACTCCAGAGAGGCCAGACTGCAAAAACACCCAGTATATTATATTTTAATTGAGAAAGGGATTCCTTTCACTTAATTTTTGCTGATAGGCATTTATTCTAAGTTAGTTGTCCAAATTTTCTTGATAGCCATTTAAAACAAGCATTTCCAGAGGGTCATTCAGCCACTCTTAGCCACCTAGTTTCAGCTAAGTGAAATAGCCCTCTAGAAGCTCCCATCTCTCTTCACTAAGTATAGTGCAAGCCTAGACAACTAGCTTGATTAGACACCTAATTTAGAGAAAAACATGATGTCTAGGGAGTATTTTAAGTTATCATTGTAAGATGTGCAATATACAGAAGCTTTTTCATAAACAATTTCAGGGAAAGCTCAGAAAAGGCAGGAGGCAGGGAAATGTGGATGGACAGGAGGCTGCTTTGCCCTGGAAGAGGGCCTGGATCTCATTGCAGTCCTGGGCACCCCAGAAGAGTGGATGCACTTGTTGGCTGGTAAATGAAAAAAGATTTCTGCATGTATAGAGCTGCATCAAGTTAAACAACTGTATTAAAAGGGAATCTTTCCTACTATGTAGAGTGAAATTTTAGAAGATATATTTGTTAGCAGTATTTTTTTTTAGCCTCAATGTCTCAATATAGTCATCAAATGTGACTTACAGAAATATTTCTCTATGTGTTTGCTAGCTGTATTGCTCTGCCATGTTCATCATAAGAAAGGCCTGGGATTTTGAAGTTATAAAGAGTACTGAAATTCACAGCCATGAAATTTTTATCTCAGAAGAAACCAGAGAGGACCAGAATTGCTGGACAGCCCTGTAGAAAGACAATATTTGCTGGGCTAAAGCTAGAGGCAATGTACATTTCCTTCTGTAAAAGAAATTACAGCTAGAAGTCAAAACGATCAAGTTTATACAAGGATTACAGGAAACTGAAGTAGTCACCAGAACACCTGGAATAGATATATTTCCTTGGAAATTTTATTCCTAATTTAAATAGTTAAGCCTTCAGTCTGGAGTAAAACTGTATAAAAATGTCCAGTCAGTCTACACAAAATATTTGAGAGAAAGAAATTAATAAATAATTGAAGGGTCCTTAAGCCTTAAAATGTTGTTAGAATTAAAATAAAAAATAATAGAATTTAAATAAATAAACTAAATTCTCAGTGGCCGTGAAGGTTATTGGGATAGCCATTTTATATCACTATGGTGAAAACTGAAGGTAGTTCTATATGTCACAGGTTCAACAAAAATGGCATGTTAATATGCACAAATAGAAATGAAGACTTTGGCCTTAGTCCAGTTTAAAGGGTTTGATTTGCTTGTTTAGACTAGCTTTAGGTGGAACTGACTGTAAACCATATATTTCCACTGTCAAATGAGATAAATAGCCATGAGATTTTCTTTTCAGTTTCAAACACAGAATTTACAAATTGAACTCCTGTCCACTCAGATTGATAGTGTCATGGGGGATGGAATGGTTAACCAAGGCTTACTGGCGATTTCTTAAATAAATATAACAATGCCCTGGTGCTTCTCGTATTGTCATACTGATAAAAACATGGGGTTTGCAGTACTTAACCATCTTCTGAGGGTAAATAAATGACTGAGCAGCAGTCAATACTTTTGAACTAAAGTTCACTCCACTTCTTGAGTATGAAGTTTGGCAACTCCTGTTGAAGTCATCTCAGATGGCACCTTCATGGGGCCATTTCCCTCCTGCCCATCATACTGTGAAGCAGCAACCTCAAGCCCAGGGACGTGAAGTGTCCTAAATCACTGCGGCAAGGTTGGTCAGACCTCATCCATCAGCCAGTATTTTCATTTACTTACCATAAAAAGCTCTAAATACACAAGTGCTGAAAAGGAATAATGAGAATCTTGGACAGAGATGTCTCCCAGTTAATATGAATGGAGGTATATAGAAAAAGACAGATTATATGTGATTTTCTTCTCTTGCAGGAAATTATATGAAGCTATTATCTTGCATGTTCTCAACTTATGTATTTAATATTGTTGGATTTATGTTCTGGCTTGTTCAGGATATATTGGCTTAGACCAGAAATGCCCTTTTTGAAATTGCTCCTATCTATTTACTGGCAGGAAGGCAGAACTGTAACAAACTGCACCTTGGAAAACTGTGTAACCAAGAACATCACGAGTCTCGGCTGCAGATGAGCAGTTGAGCTGCCATCCCCATGCACACATCCCCACACCCTTCCACTGACCCAGTTATCAGCATGGTGGGGAATAAAGGTGAGGGGGACAGAGGAACAAGCCTCTGTACACCAGTGGAAGAGGCAGAAGAAGAAAAGACATGAAAAAGTCTAACACAGTTGTTTCCAGGTGAAATCTCTTTCCTTCCCCTCACAAGAGAAAACTTCCAGATCCTTGCACTATCAGAGGCTTCAAACAAATACCGAGGTGAACACCTAGGCAGTTTTGAAGGTCAAAACTGTCATCAGCTTGGCTCTGAAGGTTTTAGCATACAAAGTTGGTACAATATTTAATGTGAATGCCTCAAGAGTAAAGCTACTTTTGTACTAAAATGATGATGGTTGACTTTCCCTTTACTGGACTGTGTATCTCATAGCACAAAATTTCCTACCTCATGTTTTTTCTGAAAATTGGTGACTTCTTAATCAATTCCTGCCTGAAAATCTTTGTCTGAGTTGTACATTATGTAACGCTTGAAATCATGGCCAGACAAATAAGACTGTCGTGGTTTAGCCCCAGCCAGCAACTAAGCACCACGCAGCCGCTCACTCACTCCCCCTACCCCGATGGGATGAGGGAGAGAATCGGAGGAGTAAGAGTGAGAAACACTCCTGGGTTGAGATAAGAACAGTTTAATAATTGAAATAAGATAAAGTAAAATAATAATAATAATAACAATATAATAATAATAGTAATAATAATATACAAAGCAAGTGATGCACAATGCAATTGCTCATCACCCGCCGACCGACACCCAAACAGTTCCCGAGCAGCAATCGCTGCTCCCCGGCCAACCCCCCCCAGTTTCTATACTGAGCATGACGTCATATGGTATGGAATAGCCCTTTGGTCAGTTTGGATCAACTATTCTGGCTGTGCCCCCTCCCAGTTTCTTGTGTACCTGGCAGAGCATGAGGAGCTGAAAAGTCCTTGACTAGCATAAGCAGTACTTAGCAACAACTAAAACATCAGTGTGTTATCAACATTTTTCTCCTACTAAATCCAAAACACAGCACTATGCCAGCTACTAGGAAGAAAATTAACTCTATCCCAGCCAAAACCAGGACAAAGATACCTTCCAGTATTTTGATCTGAGGTAGGCAAAAAGCAAAAGACATGGGGAAAAAAAGAGGCAACCTAAAGCTCATCTCATTTAACAGATAGCACTAACTATCTTAAAAGTGATTGGCTTATTATGGATACTTCAAGCATCTACAGAAAACAGCTTTCCATACCCACAGTAAGGTCATTAGTGAGGGAGGGAGAGAGGGAGGGAGAGAGTTAACTGATAGCACAATCATCTTTCCTGTGCAGACACTGAGCTGGAAGGTCTGCATTTTGACAGATTTCCGTCAAAATAAAGATTCTCAGCACTGTAAGGAAGGACATGTTAGTTGCAGCAGAAAAATAAGCAAAGCAGAATCCTAGCTTTGAAGAACAGACTAAATTTAGACCTACATATGTGTAGATTTTGCTCCCAACATAAGAAGTTCAAAGAGATATATTGCTACTAGGTACGACAGCAAAAGTAATATTGCCACTATCCTCCATTATCGTTCTGTACAAAATCAATATCAAAACAACCCAAGTCTAGACACATAAATGTCAAACTATTTAACAAGAAGCAGTTAGTGCAGAAAAAAACACTTAAATGGCAATTGAGGTGGTCTGATGGGTCTTAAAGTAGCTTACCAGGATTTATGTAAGATAAAAACAGTTTAACTAAGCATGTAGAACAAAGCCTGGGGGCTTATGGCTAAGAACAATATCAGAAGAACATCTAAGCTCTTTATCGTACCTGTCAGGTCCTAGTATTTGGCTGTTCTGTCAAAGGTGGAAGGCCTTCTAAGTCTCCTAATTTCCTCCTTGATTTTAGGTTTTAGGTTACTTAATAAAATTACCATTCACCTACTACTCACAAGATAGAGTGCCCAGTTCTCAAAAACATGTTTGAGTTATTTCTGCTACTCATATGAAATCTATCATTTTCAGAGTGCTTTCTCCACTTTTTACATATCATTCCCTACTGAGAGCTGACAAGGAGGTTGTTAGCAAGTAAAGTCCTCCCAGAAATGGAATTTTGGAGTGAGACAGGCAGCAGAAATTAACACTTAATTAAAATACTAAAACAGCTAAACACTGAAACTCATTTCAGTCAAGGAAATAAGAGGGATGAGAGAACTGGAAAATATAGATGCATTAACTTGAAAATGACCAAATGTTTTGTTCTTAGCTTCTAAAGATTATCTTTTAATTCAAGTAGCTTTCTTTTGGCTTTCAAATAGACCTAAAACAAAAAAGAAAATCAGGGCTTAGGTGGAGCAAAATAGTTTTACTTGGTTCATAATTAATTTTTTATTGGTTCACAGTTCATTGTTGCTCATTGTGTGCAACCAAAAGCCATCTTGATTCTGCAATGAATCCGGTTTTTTTCTGATGTGGTCACAAACAAAAAAAAAATCCATCATTAACCCATCTGAAATGAAACCTAGTGGGGGTATTGCAGTGCTGAAAAAGCCATACCTTCAATGTAAATAGTACTAAAGGAGATTTTATTGTCTAAGACATCTTGCATTTCACAGCCTTCAGCAGAAGTCATTAACAGCCCTCTATAGCACAGTGAACACTGTGGGGAAATTTGTTGCTGATTTCCCTGACTAGAGGAGAGGGCCTGTGCTTTAGATAGGAAAACTTACCAAGTAACTGGATAAACATGAATCTCACTGGAAAGCTCAACACCGGATATATATTTTGAGCAGTATGCATTATTTAAGATAATTAAGGCAATTTACAATATTCAACTTAAATATCTCATTTGAAGTATTCAATTTGCCAAAATGAGAATGAAACAACTCATGAAATGGCTGATTCTGGAACAACTCTTGTACCTTGTGATGCTTTTGTGTAACCTGCCCAAGAGGAGAAGATGCAGTGCTACAGCAGGTAAGAAAACCTGTTATAAATTCAGGTGTGTTAAGCGTGGCTCTGGCCCATATAGCCAGCTGTACAAGGGGCACAGGTCGCTGAGGTCAAGAAATGGAAGGCCTCCAGGTGTGACACCAATCACTTTGCTCTGTGCATGTTGTCTCCAAAAGCAGATATTTCTTATCTATACCCAGCAGAGCTACTCAAGGTTTGAGGCTGACTTAGGCTTTTCAAGTGAGTAAAAACTTTTGTTAATTGTTAGATTTTTTTTTTTTTCAAACCCTACCGCACAGCAAAAGAGCAGAAAATTTCTAATAAAATGCAGTGTATTTTTTAAGGTAACTAATAACTGTCTTATCTATTCTGAGTGATGATCATGAAGATATCTAAGCAATGTCTGATTTCAGTTATGACAGCAATCCCATTATGTTGGAGGGATAATTGCAGGTTTAATGTTAGGAAGAAGTTTAAAGATATTGCAACTATTGTATTGTCTCCAATATCATCGTATTCTGCTTAGGACACCCGGGCGGGCATGTTGACATGCAACTCGCTATTTATCACCCACTGTCTTCTTCACCTGGTGTGTGACTTCATGGAGGAAAACAATTTGCTATAAAATGGGATATACCAATCTGGAGAACAGGATTTGAGTGCTATGTCCTGTGTGTTTATACTATGTGTATGGCAACTTATACGTGGACAAACAGGCTTCAGACTTCACAACAAGTGCCATAAAACTAAACTGTCCAGCCACTAAAGGCAACTGCAAGGTCTCGGTATGAGTATTGTGTTAATATGAGGGGTATGATGCGTTACACTAGAAAAGTAAGTTTGCAGCTTGTAGTCTAGGTCTTCCATTTCTGATTGTATCCTTGTACAGAAAAAATCCCTGAGCACAAGGAATAAGGAAACCTTCAGTCCTCTTCTACCACTTTGGCTGAAGTCCCTCCGTTAAAACTCAGTCCATCTTCTCTACCACAGAGATGGAAATGGCATTAAAGGGGACAATAGAGAAGGTAAAAATATTTATCCGGAAAGACATCACCCATCCTTTCTGCTTATCCCTGAGAAAATTTATGTAGGTAATGAGTGCAGACTGTTTGCTGCTTCCTCCTCTACCCCATACCCTCAATTATTTCTACAGATAATCAGGATCTCAGCCCAGTAGAAAGCCATTAGAGTAAGGAAGCGGGCTCCCCATCTGTCTCTGTAGGTAAAGAAACTCTCCTGCAAAAACCTGATGTGAGATCTTCCAGGGCTTGGGGGTTTAGGGGATAGAGAAGAACAACAATTATCACTCTGCCAAAGAAACTCTGAAACAATGAGTTGTTAAATGATTCCAAGCTTCACCACACTGTATTCGGGCTGCGATTTTAAATTCTGCCAAGAATTCTGATCACAAATCTTGATTCTTATCAGTTACTTCTAAGAAATCAGTTTTAATCCACATGTACTAGTTCTTGCCTAATCATATGCATTTATTATCAGACCAAAGCTGTAATTTGCTTCATATTCTGGTCTCCATGTTCCTCTAAAAGCTTGGCAGCTGGCAGCTCAAGGTGGCACCACCTTTTGTGCTGTGGCTTTGCACAACCTTGTGCTTTGATCATAAGCCTCTTTGGGTACAATCTCAGTCAAAGTAGAAGATATAACTGACTGTAAGAAGTCACAGCATTACAGCATGGGTGCACTTAATGTCATCTAGAGACACAGTCTGCTGAAGACAGAAGTTTAGAATTAGCACTGGAAGTTAAATATACTGACTATTTCTAAGTGAAACCAATCCTCTCAACACTTAAGAACTTGCTTAATTTTCAGCATATGCCACAGACTTCAAAGGAGGGTCAAAGTCCAATATTTTGAAGTAATGACAAGCAAGAAATACCCTGGAATATTGACTAAAGAAGAAAATACTATTATGGCAAATATTTCTAGGTGCTACTTTTACATTTAGTTTTTCAAGATCCTAGCACGTGTGCAAATTTTCAATTTGAGAAGACACGCAATGTTGCCTTGTTAGAATAAGGGTCTGGAAAAAGGTAGAGGACCATGGTATTTATTATGTCCTTTCTTCTATGATTAAATATTTATAATTGAGATAATTATTCTTTGAGAACTAAACATGGGTGTTAAGCAAATATTCCTTAAAGAAATATTCACCCAAAGTGCTGTTATACCACTTCTACTACCAGACCTGGTTTATATATGTAAACAAAACAATTTATACTTAGAATATACCCAGACATTGTGTCACTGGTTTCTCCTTCCCTGCAAAGCTGACTTACAGGGCGTCAGGCTTACACTATTGCTCTGTGGAGAGACACTTTTGTCAGAATGGGATATTTGTGTCAGAAGGAGCAATGATACATTATCATCACTGTAAATGTGAGCCAGAATAAAAGGATCAGAAAGACTAAAAACAATAATTAAAATGCCTTCCCCCCTGTATGTGGCAGTCATGATTTAACATCCAGGACAGAAACAAGCATGACTGGAATAGCAAAGGAGAGGTCAAGGATTACACAAAATCATTTCCTGAGGTCACCAGTTTGTAACACACACATCACATTCGCTTTATGCTTGCAGTCAGTGTCTACTCTTTTATAAATATTTTTTGTTATGTTTTATCATTTATTTGGTATAGGATCTTGAGCCAGAAAGTTGGACAGATGAAAGGAGATGGAGGGAGGATGTGAAGAAAGCAAAGACAGGGGGAGATGAAAAATTGAAATAGCTCAAAGAAGGAGCATAAGAAATGCTTGGGAAGTTCTTGAAAGAGCACTGCAAGAGGATGGAGAAGTGATGAGTCTGGAGATGTCTTCTGTTTGAGGGATCACTCTGAAACATCACTCTGGGTCACCTCCATTTTCTGTATTAAAATCGTGTCTTTTAATCCCAAACATATTGTGTAAATGACTTTGACCTTGACAGAAACCCAAGAGAGAGAGAAACTTTGGTCATATTGCTGTAATTTTTTTCCTGAGGTGACAGTATCCCAGATGAAAATCACTTTCCTTTGCAATGATTATTTCTTGAGTAAATAGCCAACTCTGATCTGTTCCTTTTACTCCTGAAAGGCTGGAGACAAACTTCATACCAAATTAGTAAAATTTCTACCTATTTCTTATGAAAACTTCACAAGATAAATGCAACAAAACAACAAAGTACAAATTATTAACTAAATCTCACATTTTCTGCCAAACCATGGTACCCTTGCTATACACCTGAAATATTAATAACTTGTGTAGGGGTCTTTGTTTCAGTTATAAAACACCTACATTCCTTGGTCAACAGAACTAGGGAAAAAACAACCCAGGGACCTCAAACATCATCTGGGAACTCTCATTTAGGACTCTTCTCATATCAATCGCAGTCTCAGTGTCCCCTCAGTGAGGGAGTAAAATGATGGGATATTTCACCTTTCCAGATGACCAGACCCCTTTGCTTTTCAAGAACATCTAAGTGAGAATACATTGCAGCTGGTTGCACTATTGGGAACAGTTGGATAATCTTTCACTCTCAACCATTAACAGAGTAGCTTCAAAGCATTCTCCTTCTATCTCTCATCCCTGCATGTCGGACTGTGCTGTAGGTGAAGTGACAGCTGAACATATGGGGTGTAGGAAGAACGTACATAGATGGTCAAAGCTGGTTCCATCTCAGGGTATTGCTGTATGGATTTGCGTGTACACACACATGTATTTCTAAGGTATGGGGGGGTGTGAAAACATGGAAAATGTTCATCTGTTGTTACAACCATAGGTATTATAAGGAAAGATACAGGGTTTGAACATCTTTCCTTAAATGTCTGGTTGCATATGAGCTATTTTCACCTGGTTTCTAACAGTAATTAGTGTAGCTGACATTCATAAGATTTTTCCAAATTTTGAAAAAATTATTTGATTGCTTAGATTACTTTCCTGGTTGAGCAGGGGGGTTGGACCAAATGACCTCCAGACATCCCTTCCAACCTCAACCATTTGGTGATGCTGTAATTAATGTAGTAGTGAGCTGTAAGGTCCAATCGTGACTGAAATGTTAAGGTCTGTGTGAGTAGCATTTGGCATTTGTGTGAGTTAATAGGCTGTGTCTCTCAATTCTGAACACCCATTGACCAGGAGGAAGAGAGGGCATGGGTGAATCCTTCTCTTCAGTGTGCCATTGCTTCTGATTTTCTCATGTTTAGAAGTGCAAATAATATGATAACATCTTACCAGAGCAAAGTGAACTCTTAAGGGATTTCATGTAAGACAAGTTCCTTTTAGGATTATGACTGCAGTGATAGTAATACAGTGATAGCAACACATATAGACCAGTAGTGTTTCTAAATAAAAGAGATTATATTTGCTAATGCAGAAACCGCTTCAAGTTATTCTCTGTATCTGCTATTTACAAGGCTGATTTTGGATTCTAAACACAGAGCTCTTTTAGACCTCAATGAATTAGTTTAACTCTACTAAGACTCATGAACTTCTTACAGAAGCTCACACAGATGAAAAGGAAACTAGGGCTTGGCATCTTACTCTGTATCTCATAATCCTCTCCCCTGCAGAATTCTGGTGTTTTCAGAAGTGTTACCATTTCTGAGATGTAGGAGCAAAAATGATAATAAAAAAGGTAATGCTTCCTTGCATGTAAATACTAACACTACATGCAAAAAAAAGTAGTAGGCCTGTGGTAATTCTTATGCTTACTGCTATTTCTTCCTTTGAAAGAAGTCAGGTGTGGTTTTTTTGCATCAGCAATTGCTAAAAATGAGGTGGTCACGGTAACCCCAGTACATGATAGGTTGTTCCCAGCATGCCTTCTGGAATTAAATTCATGGGTGGTTCAGAGACTCAGCTTGTGATTCTGCTCAAACAGACAGCACAGACAGCTCTAAACACCTTAAAATGAAACATAGCCTATAAGGAGAGCTGGTATGGTTGTGTGAGGAGTATGGAGTAGGCATGTGCTGTACGTGCTAGTCTTTGTGCTCAGGAGATGCAAAGGCATGCGGGTCAGGTGCAGAACAAGGCACTGTAAAATGCTCTGCACCATGGAAGCAGGCCCAGCACTCAGTGTGCATATGGGCCACTCCAGGTCAGCTGGCTGAGGAAAAGGGTTCCTATCCGGCAGCAAATTACAGAGGCAGTATAGGTACCTAGCCAAAATGTAGGCTAAACTGTGTGATCTCACCATTGGCTTTGGCGAAGAACATGTATAGCAACTGGGAATTTGGTTTTGCTTATGGGTAGTAATTTGTTAAGCTGGTGAAAGAGTACTGACATTAATTCTATACCTTCTATTTTAAATTGTTATTGCTACGCAATTTTAACAGTTATTCTTCTTTACTCCTTTACAGCTAATTCTTGCAAATCTGCCCTTAACTGGAATCATCTTACAAAAGCTGATCTCAGAAAAGTTTGCTATCTGTCTTTTGAAAAGATGATAACATTACTGTATAGAATGTTAATGTATTGGGTCTGGCTGAGATGGAGTTAATCTTCCCCATAGCAATCTTCACAGTGCTGTGCTTTGTATTGGTAGCTGGGAAGGTGTTGATAACACACCAGTGTTTTGGCTGCTGCTGAGCAGTGCTTGCACAGGAGCAGGGCTGTCTCTCCAACATTTCCCCCTCTCACCAGTAGGCTGGGGGTGGGCAAGATCTTGGGAGGGGACATAGCCAGGAGAGCTGACCCAAAGTGGCCAAAGGGATATTCCATGCCATATGACGTTGGCTCAGCAACAAAAGCTAAGAGGAAGGGGGGGCATTCATTATCTACCTTTGTCATCCGGAGCAACCCCTATGCGTACCGAAGCCCTGCTTCCCAGGAAGTGGCTGGGCGTTGCCTGCTGATGGGAAGCAGAGAATAAAATCTTTGTTTTCTTTTTTTTTTTTTTTTTTTTGCTTCTGTGTGCCACCTTTGTTTTTGCTTTTTTATTAAACTGCCTTTGTCTTGAGGCATGGGGTTTTTTTTCCCTCTCATTGTCTCCCCACCTGTCCTGCTGAGGAGGGGAGTGATAGAAAGGCTTGGTGGCACCTGGCATCCAGCCAAGGTCAACCCACCACATACGCTTAAGTTACATTTTAGGCAACTCAGAATACAGAATTATTAGTGTGCCAGAAAAGTTTCTTTTGCCACAGAAATCCATTGTCTTATGGTATCCTTCAATGCCTCATCTAATCTAATTTTGCAGGTTCCAGGTGATGGGTCTTTCTTTTCTCTTGGAACATTCCACAGCTTAATAATTTTTTTTTCCCCTTCTTATATTAAGCCTAATTTGTTGGTTTGTTTGTTTTCCATATGGAAACCAAAGACATTATAAAAATGGTCTGGTTGTTTTTTTTTTAAATGAATTTATCCAACCCTTCCTTTTATATTTACATTCCACAAATATTCTACCAAATAAGGACTTTTCAATGAATTAGAATATTAGTAAATATTACATCTCCTTAGGAAAATGCTGATTCTGTCTGTGAATCACACTTAAGGAACAATACCAAAAGTTTCCCCTAACAATGAAAAAGAGGAACAGTACTGTGAATTATTTATCCAATGAGATAAAAGTATTCAATCCTTTTGTTATTACTTCTAGATAAAGAGGTAAAAGTGCTATTTTTTGTTATTGTACCACCACTGAGACCAAAATTTAAAGGTGGGAGCCACTTTTGAAGTGGGGGTGGGTTTTTCATTTTTTAAAGTTTCCTTTTTCTCTAATAAGGGGCGGGGGGGGGGGGGGGGGGGGAACACACATGACACCAAACAGAGAAAAAAGTAATTTCCTACACCCTTGTGTTTCCAGAGGAATAAAACCAAAAAGAAGTAAAAAAAAATCTAAATAGTTCCAATTATACAATCATTTGACATAACTAGCTTGCTTTCTGGACTGTTCATGGATAGAAAAATAAGTAAAATTTGTTATTACAAATGATTCATGCATTCAGTCTTTCATCTCACAATACCATAACCAACAAGTCCTCTGGAAATGAACACAATTATGCTCCTTTATAATACTTATTAAGCTAGCTAATTTGTACAGCTAGAAGCTTTTTAGAAATGCTCACAAACATCAGGTTTGAAAGAACATGGAAGAGTTAATACTAGATTAGGAGTTGTCTCACCAGATTAGACTGCTCAAACAGTGAAGGAAAAAGATTAGAAAGCAAATAAAAATCTCCATGCAGATGGAGGGAAATCAGGGTTAACCAGACAAAACAGGAAGCAAAGGAGCCTTCCAAGAGGGATTGTTATGCATTGGCACTAGCTCTCCAGCCCATGTCCAGCAGTCATGCTCTTACCCTTGTCCTCTGCCTGGGGAACACCTTTGGCTGGAAAAGGCCCTGAGATGCAAATCAATGGAGGCTGAGCAAGTATTCAGGGTATCATCACTGGGGGCTTTCCTGTTTTCTTACGCGTCTGTTTTTGTCTTTCCCCCACCTCACCATAAATAGATGTTAGTGCTCTGAATGCTTGTGCACACACTTCTTGATCCCCAGCAAGAAACAAGAAGGCAGGAGCTTGGTGATGACCCTAGAAGGCAGGTCCTGGGACCTGGGGCAGTCTCCACATCCCCTCCCAGTGAGGATGCGATGGGCAGAGGGGTGCCACAAGGCTGTGGGGGGCTGTGGGGATACCAGCTCAAGGGTCAGCACAAATTTGCTGACTATCAGTCCTGAAAACTAAATGGCACTGCAGCTGTAGACAAGAACTGAGCAGATATCTTGGCTCTAGAAACTGCAAACAAAGAAAATGCAGCCAGAGCCAAACAAGAAATTGTCTATTGGCTTCAGAAATCATGTGAGAGGTAAGGAATGTGGGTTCACCTCACTGCTCTGCCCCCTTCTGCCCCAAGCATGAAGTAAAAAACATTGGTCAACTATGACCAACCCATTTGAGAAATTATCTCTGTAACCCAATGACTAGAGAGGTCCGTTACAATGCTGGAAACTTCTGCGCCAGTTCTGGCTCCAGCAAACACTTGTTTACACAAACGGAACAACTCTAAGAATGGGAAAAGACCCTAGAATAAACCACATTTCTAGGACAAACCTGGCACCTGGCAGTGCAAGTGTGAAGTTTGACTGTGCTTCAGACCTGTCTTAGCAGTTGTGGTCTTGGTCTAGCCCATCCCACCAGAACAGTGTGACCTGCAGGCCACCAGCTCTTCCACAACCACATTCAGGGTGGGACCAGAGGTTTCTTCTGGGACCTGAGAGCTGTTCCTCCTCTGTTGAGCGAACAGCTTATTGTAGACCATACCAGTGTCTTGTACCTCTTGCTTACAGCAGAAAAACTCCAGGAGACCCCCTTGGGAAAGGTTTTTTTACAAGACTTTGCCTATTTGTTTTTGCTGATGCTATTGACTATATTGCCTTCCACCCATATGATCATCAATTGTTTTTCTCTCTCTCAAATAGGCATTTGTCTTTCATGTTTTATTGGTTCAATGAGCCACAAGTTGGAAGGGAGTTTTCTGTGCACAACAGGACTATAGATGGGCAGAGGCCCAGTTGTAGGTTGGGTTAAGAGATCCATAGACGTGTTTGTTCCTAGTATCTTCAGTTCATCGTAAAAGCTGTAACTGTGTTTTTCCATTCCTGATTATAAGTATGACTCTCTTATAATCATCTTCCTACAGAAAGAAATGTAGGAAATTTATTTTGCTTTTAAGATCATATCCTAACTATTATAGGCATTCACAAAATAATCACAAATATGTTCTTTGACAGTTTAAATGGAAGTGCCTTAACACTTAAATTTTATTGGGTATATTTAGTTTTTGGATAAATGAAGGAAATAATAAAGATGACTGGTTTTCATTCCACACATTCAGTAAATTGAGCTTATATGATAACTTTCATAGGATAGATGTTAGTTTAAATTATCTGCATTTGACCTTTAAGCTAGTATTAAAATGCTAAAACAATTTATGCTGTTAAAATGCATTGAACAAATTATATGACAATAACTCTTATACAATGTGAAGCAATTTTGATGATCTTTAAAGATAGTGGATGGTATTTATGATAACAGCTCTAAGCGCCTTTATATCACAGCTGTGGTGAGGCTTAATGTGGCAGGAACTGTCAGACTGGATCAATACATGCTTTTCAGGCTTCTTTTGGTGCCATAATCCAGCCCCTGCAAGAAGTGACCTCATGAGCCTAAGCTCTTGTTGTTCTTGTTATGTTTTGTTAATTGAAGAATATCGAGGCTTATGAAAATGACAAAGCTGAGCAAAAGCTAATTATGAAAGGAAAACAATAAAGCCACGGGTGAGTCTAGGTCAGCTTTCAGTGGGAGTCCAGAGTCTACTATAGTTTTTCTGCCATCTGTCTGCTGGTGTTTGAGAGAAGAAACTAACATTTCTTGCATACTAAATTAGTGAGCAAAATCAAGTACGTATTTTAGTTTTTCCAGACATCCCTTTGTTGCTTTAAGAAGAAAGCCATCAACTCACTAAGAGGAAGCTGTAGGTGACAACAAACAAGTTGCAGACAAATAAACCGCTTGTCTTTCCTATTTATTTCTCTCTCATTTTACCTGTGGCCCCTCTAACACACATCTCTCCTGCTGCCTTACACAGCCAGGCACAAGGGCTGTGGGATAGAGCCCTTCAGCAATACAAAGGCACTAGCACCTTGACTTATTCAATTTAACAAGGGCTGCAAGAATAACAAAAAGAAAAGCTTTTACCGTGAAGGCAGAAACATCGTCAGCAATGAGAGTGAACAGTGTTAGAAACCTCAAGGGAAAACATAACCTCACTGTTAAAATGAATTTTTACTTTAATTTAAAAGCCTTTTGTATGGAAGTGCTAGGGCACACAGCTTAGCACATTCATCTGCTCAGGACTCAGCTGACTGTAAGCAAAAATATGACAAATCCCTAAGCTGGTTTGTAAGAGATTGTGTGATACCTGGACAGAGTCACCAAGTGACAGCTGCAAATAATTGGATGCACCTTTTCTTCAGTATTTTAGTAATATACAATAGATTGTTAGCCATAAAAAACCTCTCACCAGGATTCCAGTCCTCATGCAAGGTCTAATCCTCCAGCAGGAATCCTGTCCTTCTCTGGGTCTCAAGTTTAATTATCGCAGCAATTTCTCTGCCTTTGGAAAAGCTCTGCTACACCAAAGCCAGATGTATTTCTTATTGGATAATAGTTCCCTCCGCATTTCATAGAAAATATTGTGCCGAGTCCAGCTGTACATTATACATTCGGTATGCAGACACTAAATTAAAATATAAATGGACTATGTAAGTGACATGTGGTTGACGTTAATGTTAGAGAAACCTAGAAATGAGATTAGAAATCTAACCTAAACATGTAAAAAATGCCTTATATTTTTCTAGAGGAGGATTTCATGCTGGAGGAGTTTAGCTGCATGCTTTTAAACACAGGCTACTAATATTTTCAAACAATCCATATGAGTTCATACAAACATATTCCAGAGTCATCTTTTCCACCATTAAAGTACTTGGATAAAATGCCACCATTGAGATATGAGCACAGCTTCCATGTTCTTACCCTTAAAATTAAGTGTGCAAATGGAGTGCATTTTTTCCTTAAACACCACAAAATCACAGTAACAGGAGTGCAGTCCCAACAGACAAGCAAATTTAACTGAAGATCTCCCAATATTGTACATATGGACAGGGTAGTGTATTTCTACTTCATGTTATAATAAAAATAATCTAGTATTGACACATCGTTACCAAAAGCTGCTTAAACCATGGTGATCTACAAAGATAATCAGAAAGAGATCTTAAAACCAAACAGAATGAAGTTCCTGTCTAATAACTAAGACAGAAAGCTGTGAGTGCCTTAAGGACTAACCAAATAAAACTGACCCACAAGGGATTTTTGGCCAGAAAGATTGAACATGGATGCACGGGTACAATTAAAGCAGGTAGCTTAGAACTGGGGTGTAAAACTTGTGGCTTAAAATTTGTTTCTGCTTTTTTCAAGGCATTCTTGGATTTTGCAGAGGATTTCTGCAAACAACTGGGGCAGCCATGGGAACAGACATTTGGGAATTTTCCCTGTGTGTGATCCCCTGGATGGGCTGGGTATGCTCATTGGCAGCAGCCCTGGGCTGCTGCACCAATGGCTCTGCAGCACCATGGAACAGAAAGGCGAGGATTATATTAGAGAAAATAGAAGGATAAACAACAGGGTAGGAGGACAAAGCACAGATGGCAAGGCTACCAAACACACCCAGGAAAGACTCGTGCCATCACAGTGCTGTCCTCCGCCCGGCAATCACAGCCCCTCTGCTTGCACGGTTTTTATGGGGCATCCTCAGCATCCTACACAGGCAAGCAGCCCCAAGGCGAGGTCTGCCCACATGTGCGGCAGCGTGTGCGTGCAGGCACGCTGTCCAGCTTTGCAGCTCTCTGGGGCCAGCTGAAGAGGGAGACCTAGGCTCGGTGTTGTCTCAAGTGATTCTTGCAGGTCAGAGCACCTCCAGGAGGGAGGAACCGTGCCCACACACCAGCTCTGCCCAAGCTCTCCCTGACTGTGCCCCTCACAGCCTTCCCCTGGCATGCAGATGTTGGCTTCCTCCAGCCTGCACTGAAGCCAGGGAATCCCAAACCCCGCTTTCCCCCAGCTTTGCCATGGCCAGCCAGCTTCCACATGCTGCAGGGCTGGATCCTGGCCCATGGGCTGTTTTTTAGCTGCCTCTGATGTGATGGAGAATTAACTGGGGTTGGGGGCAAGTCTGCTCCGTCCCATCTGCGCCAGGGCAGCCCACCCACAGCAACCCGCTGAGCAGTGCACCCGCTCAGGGGAAGAAGGGTGGGCTTGTTTGGGTTTTGTGGGTTTTTTAGCTTCCCTCTCTTAACCCAGCTGAGAGAAATTAAAAGGCTGAGTTTGCTGTGGCACCATCTTTGTTCCCCTACCTCCTCTTCTTCTCCATCCCTGCAGCACTCCTTGCTGGGGCTGGGGACACGTGCCTGGGGAGTCCCCACCAGGTGCGGGCAATCCTGTCTAGAAATTTTGGCCAGAGTTTTGGCCCAGGAGCTAATTCACATCTTTGGGTGAACTTCCACTGCTTCACTCCATCTCAGGCTCACAGGTTAAGAGCAGGCTCAGCCTCCGGTTTCTAGCTGCTGCCTCTCTACTGCGATCTGTCTGGGGGAGCCATCCTCCAGATGCTTGAGGAAACCACTGCTTTTTTTTTTTTTAAGATTAAATCTCATTATGAATAATGCTGATTATTAGTGGGACTGGAAGAGTCCACTCATGAATTGAGTCCTTTTTTCCAAGGCATTGCCCAAATTCAGAGCTCTTCCAAACAGCTCACAGTAACAGTGGTGTTTGTTGTTTGCTATTCATGGGCTGAAGAGAAATTACTTCCAATCTAAACATATCTTTAATCTATAAGCAAACTTCGCTTCATGAATCCAACACTGATCACATCTTTCTCCAACATGACAGGAACTGAACCCAGACAGGCTTTTTTCTATGCTTATTAAGGAATCCTTTGAAGCTGGTGGTGACCTCTCAGAAAGTTTATGCAGAATAGCCATGCTGAAGGAAATCAAATTAGTGTCTGATAAAGAGACACATTTTAATTTCACTCTGTTTATCTTTGAGGAAAGAAAGCAGTAGACAATACTGCACAACATGAGACAATGGAAGTGCTGTAAATTGGTAAGTCAAAGCTCTTTTTCTTTAATGCAACAAATAGCCAAATGCATCAATTAAGAAAGCTCCAGGAAGGAGTAGAAAACAGCATTAAGCAGACAGAGAAGAGCACCAGGAGGGAGAGAGCAACATGTTAAGGCATGTAAAGAAGTGCAGAGAAAAAGATGTGTCAAATGAAATATACTTAGTGATGTGAAACATGCAGTTACCAAACATTGCTTTGCATTATAAAAACTAGAAGATAGCCAAAGAGGAATTTAAGATCATGTAAAATGGAATGGAATTTATAAAGAACAGGAATTTCTGAAGCATGAAAAAGCACTCTGCAAAAGAGAGCTCAATACGCATAGATATATTGAGTAAGCTGGGTTGTTGAGTTTTTTTCTTCTTGGTGCACACACTCATGCCAAAAATTAAAGCCTGCCTTCCACACCAAATCCTGGGCGCTGATTCTGTGTGCACTGTGATTAATAGGACCACTCCAACCTATAGTGCTGAAAGCAGACCTCAGAACCCTCTTCTGCACACCTAGGAGCCGTTTACCCAGGGATGCCTGAGTGACCCAGCCCAAGCAAGCAAGTGCTGCACATTTATAATCCCACTGCCAGACCTGGGTGCAGCATTGCCGCATGCCCAGGGATGCATGGACCAGGACGAAGGAGGGATGTCTTTGTATTTTATAACTCTGTGTTTTCTCCTTAATGTAGTCCTTTTAGAAATGCACCACATACTGATCTTCTGAAATTCATTTTCTCATGCTGGTCATGCTTGACCAATCAACCATTTGCATATGGATAATACATATTTAGTTAAATATATATATTTAATGCTATATGGATTTATGAATATTTAATACATACACAAAGAGCACTGGGAGTTATATGCAATGGTAGAGCTGTATGTACTTAACCTAACAAACACACACATTCTGGATTTTGGACTATATTAAAACCACTGCAGTTTATTAAAATGAGTGGTATTTTCTGATGTGTCAGACTTTAAATAGCTTTTCACTAAATTACACTTCTAGGTTTGAGGGAGTTTTTTTCCTCTGCAGACATCAAAAATGAGATATAGTATGGTTAAAGATTTTAATATATTCATAGTATTTTTTAGTTCTTTTTTGAAGCTAAGCTCTATGCACAAAGGGTTGCAGCAAAAAACTCTTCTAGTGATCTGTAAGCTCTTCTAGTCATCTGTATGCATTTGGTTATTTGTACGTATAAGCAGAATACCAGCCAAGCTTCTCTGAGCAGACTTGGAGCTCCCCTGTCTTCAGCTGACTGCTACGTACGTTCCTCCTCTCACAGGTTATCTAAGCTCCCTCTGCAGTTAGTGAAATCACCTGCAGAGGACAATTCCTCCAGCATCTTCTAGGCACTTATTTACAGTCCGCTGACTACAGAGGCAGCCTAAACAGCTGTCTTAGGTTTGACACCTAACTTTTCCAAATCAATGGCTAAGCAAGACAAAGCTCTCCCTTGCTGTAAGGACCTATTTGAACACAGACAAGAGTGGAGGAGGGTTGATAGAGGGGAAAGTGAAAATGCACACAGGTATATACTGCAAATTTTTTGATAATTCTTTTCATGGGAAATATTACCATGCGAAACAGATGGTCCTCTCAGATGTACCTTCAACTTCTCATGCCCTTATCCCATCAGGGATTTTGAATTTGCACTGGTTTTCTTCCTGTGGAGCCCTACTGATGTCAGTACTACTTGGTCTGGTTCTAAGCCACAGATCTGGGTTTAAAAATGTATGCCTGCCACATATACTTTCACACAAGAATATTTTTATTCATGATCCTTAAGGCTGTGTTTGTGCTTAGAGCCTCTTTAACAGCAAATTATAACAGCAGCAACCAATTGCAGAAGAGGAGGAGAAAGCTGGTTATTGCATTCTGTCTTTTGCCCTCTTCTTCACACACAAAAGCAGGAGGACAGAGCACTATTCAGAGCTGGTTATTACAAGGTAAATGCTTACAAGTAAAGATGTACCAAGACAAAATAAGTGCATTTGTAAACTGCTCATGGCTATGCCACAAATAATGCACTTGCCTTTTACACAAGTAACCCTTCATAGTGCATTTGTTCGCCGTGTCTCATAGCAGCAATAACACTGTGAGCCATACCTTTTCATGACTTTATTATCGGTAATTTTTGTTAGCCTGTCTCTCTTCATCCGCAATGTCAAAGTTACAATGTGCACAAAGCTGCCAGGCTCCGAAGTCACACCTGGCCCTCAGAACACATCACACCTATGTGCTCGTATTTAAACTGGCTTCTTGTCACATTTTTGCCTGGACTTTCAAAATGCTCCTTCCAACCTACAAAGCTTCGCACAGAGTCACCATTTTTGTGCAACAAACCATTTCTGCCTTTCTGCCCTGTTTGCTCTTTAACAGTAGCTGGCAAAGGTCGCCTGGGGTCAAATCTTCCCAAATTACATCGTAAGCTAGAACCTCCCGCTTCTTTAAAATTTTAGAAATGAGGGAAAGGAGACAGAGATGACCTTCAAAATCTCATTGTACATCTAGGTGCAAATTCTGTAAGTTACTTTTCTAATATTGCAGACTCCAGGCCCTATATTAAATTTTGCAACCTGGGATCAATTCATAGGACCTAAAACCTGCAGCTCTGGACCACTAAAGTGGGGACCACTAAAGATATCTTGTTTAGACACATTAGCAGAATTCAAAAGTCTGTGTCAATGTAGTGCAGACCTCTCTGGATAAATGTAGCTGTTTGAGGCTGTTCTGTGTTGGGGCCAGGTAAGGATCTTTTTAAATAAAGTATAACTGACATATATCTTACTCCACACTTCATTAAAACTTTGAAAAAAATTAAACTATAAGATATGCTTTTTATCCTGCTGAACAGTCTTCAAAGAGTAATCATTAATATTAGTATCAGTATTTTCCAGTGTATTCGCTGAAAAAAGAGTGAATTTAGGTTGTTCATATTTGAAGTTTTTCTGTGCCTTGATAACGTCAGGCAATTGGTCTATATGTGGGGATTTTCCATGGAAGCAATTATTCTTCAAGGGAACCTGTGATTTCTTCAAGACCAGGAATAGGAATGGAAATAGGATAAGAGGAAATGGCCTCAAGTTGCGCCGGGGGAAGTTTAGATAGGATATTAGGAAAAATTTCTTCACTGAAAGGGTTGTCAAGCATTGGAACAGGCTGCCCAGAGAGGTGGTGCAGTCACCATCCCTGGAGGTATTTAAAAGATGTGTAGATGTGGTGCTAGGGACATGGTTTAGTGGTGGGCTTGGCAGTGTTAGATTAACAGTTGGACTTGATGATCTTAAAGGTCATTTCCAACTCAAATGATTCTATGATTCTCTGTTCTGCTGCGCTAATGTCTGTGCCCCTGTGTGAAAGGGCAAAAGTCAGGAACTGGGCAAGAAACAGCCACAGTCTGTCTCATTTATCTGCCTAAAGATCACCATGCAATGAGAAGCAGCTTGTGGATACCAAAGCATTCCCCCTCCCTGAAATGCCTCGGGGAGGTTTGGGGGTTTGCTTGGTTTGCTTTTCCTGAATCCGAGTGGAAGGGTATTAGGAACCCCAAGAAACAAGTGTCAGGACTTGATCTCCAAAAATATCTTTTCTTGCTGTTTTCCATGTTACCTGCTCCCAGCTAGGCAGGATGACAGTGCGGCAGACTGGCTTGCCAGACTGCACACAGTTAGCTGCCAGATTTTGCAGGCCAAAGACGTCTGAACTAAGGAATCACCAAGAGTGGGCTGGTCATTTATAACTGTGGCCACTGATCCCTTTGAGAGTGTGCTGCCCTGGTTCTGGGACTGGTCTATAGAACTGGGGGACCAGAGGAAACCTCCACCTGGCCAGAGGTTCCTGGTGCCCCATAAGCCAAAGGTCTACCTGGTTCCTCAGAAAAAATTCACAGCTATGAGGTTTTGTCAAAATCAGCCATACACATCAGCTGTGCGTATTACACACCTGATAACTGCAATCACCTGGCTAAGTCTCTGGCTCCAGGATCAGACCCCAAAACATGTGGTCCCATATTGCTTTGCTGTAACAGCAGGATTTGCCAACTACTTTTGAGCAACGAGGGTAAAAACAAAGAAAAGAAATACTTTCTGACAAAAAAAAGAGATTCATCTGAACCAAAGTCAACCCCTTCAAATTTCAAAGGTGATAAGAACAGGCTATGACTGGTCTGTCACTTACCGTGGTAGACAGAAACCACATGTTACTCTGGGCTCTGAGATTGCTGCTCTGCTCTTTTTTCCGGCTCTGGGCTAACAGCAAAAAAATCGAGGGAAGCCAAGATCACAAATTTTCCTTTCTCACCAGACTTGAGCCCTTTTAGTGGAGTAGTATGCTGTTTTGGTAACTCTGAGCTGTTGAAGATGACTGTAATCTGCAGAGCTGGGACTACGATCATTAAGAAAAGTGTGTGCAGGAATGGTCAGGCACTCAATAGTTTATGCATTTCATTCCCCCCAAAAAGATCGTGATATTTTTTAAACTTAGGATTTACAGCTGTACTTAGTTCACAGCTTTAACCACTGTCATGTAACACACACACCCGTAACATTCATTTTCCCTGGAAAAGCAGGTTGTATCAATGCTATGTGCACTCTTGTGGAAATGAACTATGAGGGCAAAGTGTAGGAGTGATACGATTTTTGCCTTGTCTTTGCCTCACAGCTTTCTGAAGCTATAGAATGGCATGAAAGCCAGCTGTCCAGTAAGGAAAATTGTTAGTGTTCCCCTGAAGTCAATAGAAATATGTGAACAGGGCCTAGGAAGGTTTGTTTGATTTTAAAATTATATATGGAAAGAGAAGGCTGTCTACTTATCATGGAGACTCTTCATGTTGATGCAATTTAAATAAAATGGTGAATACAGGATGGTGAATCAAACAATTACCCATCCCTGGAAAGGTCAAAGTCCTGCCATTCAGAAAGTGCAAGGTACATACTTGGCCATATTTTTCTAATACTTAAAAGGCCAATAACATGACTCTGCTTTCCAAAAAAAAAGAGTTTAACTGTTCAAACAGAGCATGTAGTAGCATAAATATCATCTGGTTTTGCAGTTTAAACATGTTCTGCTCAATTTCCTACACTAAAGATAGTTTATGGGCCTTAACCCATGTTGTATGGTCACCATCCAGCACACTTCATGACAGCAGATACCTGGCAGGGTGCATGCCTGCCACTGGAGATGCCCAGCTGATTTCTTTGATCTCCATTTTTTGTGTTCGGGCCATGTCTTTAGGAGGGCAGATCTGTGTTACTGTGCACCTATATCTGTTTTTGATTTGAGTTAGGCAGCATTTCTTTATGAAAAGGGATTATTTTTCAAAGTTTCATAGGCCCCCAGGACATCTCAGTTCACGGAGGAAAGGAATATCCCCCTTTTGCTCCTTTCCAAATAAGTTCCCACTCAAGCCATTTTTTCTCAGTTGTCATTCATTATCGGGGGCCTCCGCACATACTGCATCCTCTTAACAGCTCTGTCTCATAAGGTTACTGCAAAAAACACACTACCCCTAAAAGGCCCCCTCCTCTTTATATGGCATGAATTACGGCTAAGGAGGTCATAGGGGGGGAAAAAAAGAAGAGGGGTAGGAGGCTTTTTGCTACTCTGAGGAAGTAGCTTGTGAAGAAAATGCTTTTCTCCACTGCTTGGGATGACTAGGGAGCCTGGTGGACCCTGGTTTGTTGACATTCATGTGAACATGGTAATCCCTGAGGGCTGGTTGTGCTTCTTAATTCATCCTTCAATAAATTTGCTACTGATGATGCCGATTTTGTCTTTCCCTCCCTACTGACTTCCATAAAGCAGGGAAAATTACTCAATTAATTGCCTGGCAATTGCAGGGGCTGCCTGGCAAGGGGGCACTGCCCTTCTGTGCCAAACTAGGGATGTATATTTTTCCCTGCGAGCAGAGAGCATTACGGCTGTGTGCTGTGAGGCAGGGAAGTGCGTGCATGCATGCATGTAACAGGCAGCTGATCATTCCCATGACAGCTGCTGCGGGGGGAGGAGAGAAAGGTGTGCCCACCGCCCCGTGCCGCCGCCTCCTGCGTGTGACCCCGCGAGGGAGTCACGCAGGCAACCCGACGCCAAGGGGATTTCTCAGCCCATGCCTTGTTCTCAAATGAGGGCTTCTTCTGATGGATGCTTAAATTCAAGACGGCGAGTCATGTGCTCTGTTAATTTGAACTGTTGGATTCACCAGGTCTGCGATGGCTGGCTGTTTAAAGCACAGTGTGTTTCCAGCTCTGCAACATAGGGGAGCTACCATGTAGTTTTTAGCTCTTTGGCAGAAGAACACTGTACATGAGGGTGAGCAGGTTAGATTTGACTGGATAATTACATACTATTTTGCATTAATAGAAACCAATAGAAATTTCACTGCTAATGACAGCTGTAGTGTGCTCCAGAATATTTGGGATTGAATACATTTGGTTTTATACACCAGGTGCACATAAATATTTGTAAACATTTGTACGCATTTAGTCCATCTGAGCAATTTATTAAGTAATATGTATGCAAAGCAGTAATTCTCAAGACTTCATGTTCCTGAAACCACCAACCTGGTCTGTATTAGAAGAAAAGACTGTAAAACACAAGAGGTATCTACTACTAAATGCCCTCTCCACTTCTCCCTCCTTCCTCTCCTGCTTTAATCAGAGATGAAAATAGTTTGACTTCTAAATTAAACAGGGCCAAGCAACTTTTAGCATTAGATTAACTGTGCAGGCTGAGCTTCACTTCTCAGGACCCCAAGCAGGTATGTCCATGACAATGGTTCAACTGCAAAACTTCGCAACTGTCAAGAGCTCCTGAACATATTGTACCTAATTACAAATAGGAAACAGTTACATTTATTTTTACAGCTATGCGTAGGAGCAGTTAGGTGTAGGAGTTCTTGAACCCACAGCTGAATTTCAAACCAAGTTGACCCTTTCTGCTTTGCAATAAATGCTTTCTGTTCATTTTGGGGTGGATGAGCTATCCTTCTCCATATCAACTACTGTTACTGTGGTCATTTTTCTGATCCAGTTCTGTGAGAAATGTTGTCGAAAAGCTTCCTAGTATTTCTCCAGGGTGAAGCTGCATAACAGGGCTGTGTAAAATACTTGCCATACAATTCTATAATTACTAAAAAACTATAAGGATTTTTTTGTCATTCCAGGAACTGTTTCTGAAAGACATGGAAGAAGCATTTGTGTGAGAAATGGTAGCTGACATAGAGGCTTTTTAGATGTCTCAAATTTAGTTTAATTCTTCTTAACAAATTCCATTCTGGAAGCATTGTAACTCTGAAAATTAGACCCTAGATATAGCAGAAATACCCTAAATCCTAATTGTTTTTCCACATAAAACATAGAGATACATGGCTTCATCATTCAGCAGTACTTGCTAGCAAGCTACTTACTAAAGAAAACAGAGTCTTTATTCAGTGCGTTGCACAGTCTCACATTCTTTTATTTCAAGTTGTAACTGTCCTACACAGCTTCTTGCTTGAGTTCCTGTCACTGCAACTTGAAATTCACTAGAAGCTGCGTTTGAGTTGGCAGAAGGACTCCCAATACAGAAAGACATGGTCTCTGCTCATGATATAATTTGAAAAGAGATGCAGTATGTAGGTTTTTAATTTCATTTGTACTCATTAAAGCATAAGCAGTTGCTCATTCACTGTATCTTGGCAGACAAGATGGATATATAAATTGTTCTGGGAATAGGGAAATTAGGCAAATAATAGTAGCCGTAAGTAAACACCCATTTTGAAAAGGAGACTACTATGTCTAAGAAATTCCTGTCTACTCTTTAAGGTTGGGGGGTTTCAAATTGTGATGGCTCTCTTTTGAAGGGAAAAAGGAGAGATGCAGGATTTGGAATAGTTTCAGTACAAAACCAACCCAATATGTTCAATGTGGCTTATTGATATTTTATGAAGAAGAACAAGAGCACTCTGGAATAGGCAATGAGAGCACACCACAGGGGGAAGGCAAACCTGGCAGAGGTCTTTGTTCTGCCTCATGGCATTGATCCAAATTCCCTTACTGCCCTGGTTCCTCCCACACTGTTTGGAGATCAGCAGACCTTCATCCCCTTCGAGGACCTTCCCAGCAGATTTCAGTGCCCTTCTCCGGATGTATTTCCACAATGATCCAGTGGAAGCACATCTCTTTTGCCATTGCTGCCAGTGTTAAGCTTTCCAATGGCTTCAACAAGCCCTGGAACAGGCTCTTAGTGCATGGTACCACTCATTTTTAAATCAGTAGCAATCCTGTACTTCATTTCAGTGATTCGGAAAAAAAAGCCCTTAAAGCAGAAGTTGCCAGAGTATATTGAATACAGAACCATCCTTTTAGTGCTCTTACTTATTCACTACAGTAAACAATGCCATTTAAAATAATTTCCAAGTCTCAATTTAGGGAAAAAAAAATCTCTTTTAGCTGTTACTCTCTCTCACAATGGAAAGCTGCCTCAGAGCATGTTGCATTTCAGAGGAGCCTGTGAGATTTTGTTTTAATGGGAAGCTAAATGAAATGTTTAAATTTCAAATCAACAACAGAACATGTTCAAAGAGCTATATTTATAGGGTTTAAGTGAAAAATGCTCTGGCACCGCTTTTAAATAATGCTGGCAAGCAACAGAGGGAAGAACACCACTCACTGATTCTTTGCATGGCTTAGTCCACATCCTTATTCAAGGCTCACGTATAATGTGAGTTGTTGGCTGTGATACTTTGGTTGTAGTGCTAGTGGAATTCACTGTAGGCAAAGGCTCATGATGCTAAACAAAGCGGACAAAAGGCTTTTCAGAATAATAAAAACAAGTCTCCATTTATGACTTAAAGTTAAATGTCCTCAGTGAAGACATTACTCAGTAAATAACTCTGTGGGAAAACCTGTAAAATATAAATGCCCTGGAAAGCTGGGGAAAGCACTGAGGTGACAGAAAAGCTAAAGAGTCAAAAAGGTGAAAAGGGACATTGTGTCTTGCTCGAAGCTCAGAGCTCTTTGCTGAATTACTTCTCTTGCAGCTCTCAGTTCTAGCACAGCTCATGCAGCTGGGGAAGCAGGGTCCCAGTTTCAAGCCTGCTGAAACTATGTTGGGTTTCTATATTCAACTAAAATAATATTGAGCTTGCATTTCTGGGGTGAACATGCAGAAGATGGCTCAGAAGTAGAAACTAATGTAGACAGACTGAGGGCAAAGGAGCAGAAGAGGAAGAAAGAAAACTGCTAGTGAGAAATTAAGGACAGAAACTGTACAATACAACCTAATTTTTTAGTAATCTTCCAGGTTTGGTGAGAAACACTGCCAGAAAGTTCAAGCTGAGGCAAAGCCAAGGGTGAATCCCCTGATCCCCAAATGAATCCTGGTGGGATGACCACCTTCTACCAGATGAACAGGGCTGTTGTCCTGGACCAGGTTTTGTGTGTCTGATCAGAGGTATCTCAAGCAGTCAGTCAACAAGTGTTTGTAGCAATGTTGTATTTCCTATAGCTATTTATATTTCTGTATCCTTATTTTTCTACCAAAGTACAAAAAAGGAGACAGTACAAGGAAGTCTATGGAAATGGTTTAATCTGAGTTAAATGAAGAACTGACACGGAGCTGACTATCATCATGACTAAAAGAGCCCAAAGTATGGAAAATATTTTGGAAGAAGATTTGAAAGCATTTATATTTTTCAAAAATTAAAGTAAATCCAGTTTGGTTTGAGGGATTTTATTTTTTCATTATCTTTTCTACGATTTTTAGCCAAAACCTTCATCCAAAGAGCTTTCAGGATTCTTTTAATTACCACTAAAAATGCACTTTTATGAAATAATAACAAAAATTTAAAGTGAATAAAACAACATGGAGAAAATTTGGAAAAAAAGGAAGTTTTGATGATATTGCCAATTTTTAAATAATAGGGATTTTGCTTTTATAAGAAATGGAAACCAAAAATTACTCTGGCAGGATTAGTCTGTGGACAATTTTGAGTGCTTCATTCTTTTTTCCATAGTGCTGATTAATGGTATAACATCATTATCTTCCCTTTAACCATAAGATCTCTAGGTTTAGGACGGACGCTTATGCCACCTAAGCATTATTCCTATGGCATGAGCAGTTGGTTGGTTCGTTGTCTGTTTTGGTTGTAAGGGAAAGGTTTTGCCAGAAGAAAAGAAGGAACAAACATCCTTGCCCAATTCTCAGTCTGTCAGAACTCACATTCTCAGGCCATATATTCGATACTGTAAAATTGCTGCATGCCTCACTTCTGCCTCACTCATACATATGGGAGCTTTCACGTCACCTTCAGTGATGGAATCAGTATAAACATTGAATCAGCCACAAAGGCCCATGTGACGGATGCGCTCAACCCCTTAACCAAACTAGCAGTAGTTTGGTACAGGCTCCAAAGCAGGCAAAGGCCTGAGCTGTAACTGGGCCAAGAACTCTGACTCTGGTCTGTTCTCTGAGAACCCACAAAGGAGCAGAGTGACACAGTGAGCATCAATGCATATGAGCTTGGAACCCCGACCATGCTATTAACACATGAATAGCGGGTGGCTTTTCCAAGACTCATTTACCAAAGAACAAAGAAAATTGTGGGTACAAGGAGTCTCATGCATGCCTTTCCCATCACATGTAATTTGACTACAGGCCAACCACTTTATTCCATAAATATAGAATCATAGATTCATAGAAACGTTTAGGTTGAAAAAGACCTTTAAGATCATCCAGTCCAACCATTAACCTAACACTACCAAGTCCAACACTAAACCAATTAAAGGTGGAGTATCAACCCCATGCCTCCTGGCTTGGTGGCTGGATCATTTATAATGAAAGTGAAAACTAGGAATCATTAAGATTGGAAAGGACCTCTAAGATCATCAGTCCAATCATCAACCCAACAACACCATGCCAAATAAACCATGTTCCCAAGTGCCACATCTACCCATTTTTTGAACACTTCCAGAGATGGTGACTCCACCACCTCTCTGGGCAGCCTGTTCCAATGCTTGACTACCCTTTTCATGAAGAAATTTTTCCTAATGTCCAATCTAAACCTCCCCTGATGCAGCTTGAGCCCATTTCCTCTTGTCCTATCGCTAACTACATGGGAGAAGAGACCAACACCCACCTCACTACAACCTCCTTTCAGGTAGTTGTAGAGAGCAATAAGGTCTCCCCTCAGCCTCCTCTTCTCCAGACTAAACACTCCCAGTTCCCTCAGCTGCTCCTCATAAGGCCTGTGCCCCAGACCCTTCACCAGCTTCGTTGCCCTTCTCTGAACACGCTCCAGCACCTCAATGTCTTTCTTGTATTGAGGGGTCAAAAACTGGACACAGTATCCGAGATGTGGCCTCCACCAGCGCCGAGTACAGTGGCACAATCACCTCCCTGCTCCTGCTGGTCACACTATTCCTGACACAAGCCAGGATGCTGTTGGCTTTCTTGGCCACCTGGGCACACTGCTGGCTCATGTTCAGCCGGCTGTCTACCAACACCCCCAGGTCCTTTTCAGCCAGGCAGCTTTCCAGCCACTCTTCCCCAAGCCTGTAGCGTTGCATGGGGTTGTTGTGACTGAAGTGCAGGACCCGGCACTTGGCCTTGTTAAACCTCATACAGTTGGCCTCGGCCTATCGGTCCAGCCTGTCCAGGTCCCTCTGCAGGGCCGTCCTACCCTCGAAATATGACAGCCTAAGTGAGCTTTCTTTGAGCTCTCCCTGCTAGGCAGTTTGGCTGTATGGCAGTGATCTTCCCTTGAGCTGGGATACCTCTCAAGGTTGCTCCTCGAGTCAGAGAGACCTTTTACCAGTGGCAGATCTTTGGTAAGTGACTGATATTGTGCATAACCTTGTAGTGTGGGAACTTTGATTTTGTCTTGGTAGTTTTGAATCATTGTTGAAATGATTGTGCTGTACAGTAATAGAGTGAACCTTGCCACTGAACTTGGTTAAGTTGCACTTTTACATCATCATATTAAAACAACTTTTGCTCATACCTTTGACAGTGGTTCTTTAAGTGATCTAAATCACCCATTCATGACAAATTGGTATAGTCAGCAAGATAGCAAGTAGTATCACTGATTACTTCCAGAAGCATGGAATGAGTCCGAGTCCCAGATTCTCAGAAGAGTGGGCTTGCAACCACTGGCATGATTGGGGTGCTATTGAAGAAACATTAAAGTTAACAAGAGGAAATATTAAAAATGATAAAGGAAAAGGAATTATTTGTAAGATGTTAGGCACCTGCCTAGAAGCTGCTTTTCAGGATAGGAAAAAGCATAACAGAGAGAAACTAGATCTGAGAGAGGAAATAGAAGGCAGGAAGGCAGCTGAGTTATTACTGTCCCTGCAAATTGAACAGCTACAGAAACAGGTACGGGAAGAAAAAGGAGGAAAAACAGAATTTGGAAGAAAAGATTGAGATGATGCTCATGTGGGCCCCGCATCCCCCAACCCCATGCAAATTAGGAAACTAACAGTGTCCCCAGAGGATTGGGATGGTGATATTTGGGGGTGATCCTGATGACTATGATTAGGGAGATGATGACCCCTTGTTCACCTCAGATTCCTCTGAATATGAGGTTAGATCCATCATTAAAGCAGAATGCATTCTGATTCCAGTTGTCCCTCAACGACAACTGGTGAAATTTCTAATAGTTACAGGAGCACAAATTTCAATACTACAACTACTACTACTTTCAATACTACTACAACAGGATGCTGAGAAGCTGATTATGTGACCTGGATGGCAGACAGTCAAAGTCACTGGAGTAAACAGAGCAAGTGTTATTTGCCAAAATGTGAAAGTTGGTTTCCCAATGAGAAGTGCATGTCACCTATTCACTTTGCAGTTAAAAAGCACAATAAAATATTTTGGGTTTTGATGTTTTGACCAGACAAAACTGGTGCTTGCTTGATGGCGGCATGTGGTTCTTTGATACAAGTACCAACCCCAACCCCAGTAGAAACTGGGAGGCTACAGTGCATGTATGGTGCATAGCCCCTGCACTCCCCAGTTCAAAAATTGCCAATGTACCACAGTATCCGATTTCTGCTGTGGAACAAAACAGAATTTCTGATGTAACAGCAGACTTGGAAAAATGGCACATTATTTCCAGAACCCACTCCCCATACAATTCACCAATCTGAAAGCAAGATGGGAGATGGTGTCTGGCAATTGATTATCATCACCTAAATGCTAACACAGCTCCGCTAACAGCTGCAGTACCCAATATTGCAACTTTAACAGCCACACTACAAGCAGCCACGCATCCATGGATAGCAGTGCTAGATGTCAGAGTTATGCTCTTTATGGTTCCCTTGCAGGACAAGGATAAAGAGAAATTTGCTTTTATTTGGGAAGGTATGCAATACACTTTTAACAGAATCCCACAGGGATATAAACATTCACCCATGATTGCTTATGCTGTACTTGCTGAACTTTTACAGACAATCTCACTCCCTCAAGGTGTAAAATTGTACTAATATATAGATGATATTCTAATTGGAGGGACCTCCCCTGAAAAAGTAGAAGAAGCAGCAGCAGCAGTGTGGCAGGCACTGTATAAAGCAGAAGTTGAAGTTTCACCTGAAAAATATCAGGGACCAAGTAGTGAAGTAAAATTTTTAGGTACTTGGCGGATTGCAGGTAGTGCAGCAATTCCACCGGACACCCTAAGTAAAATAGAACAATTGCAGATTCCCCAATCTAGGGAAGAATTACAACAGCTTATGGTTACTTTAGTGTACTGGAGGAAACATACCTGGATTTTCTATCATTGCTCACCCACTGTACTCACTTTTATGAAAGTGAAATCCATGGAAATGGAACCCAAAACATGAAAAGGCAGTCAAAACTCTAATACAGGAATTAAAGACATAAACAGTCACTGGGACCAGTACACCCCCGTGACCTTATTATAGCAGTATGGGGTTTTGCAGAACATGGTACTTATTGCAATCTAGTCCAGACCGGGCAAAGAGGCCTTTAATATTTAGCTCAACTGCATTTAAAGAGGAAGAACAGAGATATTCCAAGTGGGAAAAGGGACTTTTGTCTTCACTCTGAGCAGTTAAACCAGTTGAGCCAGTAAGGGGTAACCCATCTGGAAAAACCCCACTGGGACTTGTATTGTTTTCCCTTTCCAGGAATGATACACGGAACGATACCAGCACACCTCCCCTGGAGATCAGGTTAACCATTGAAGGATTACTTATCCTTCTCACAGGAGTAATCACTGCCAGTGTGAACCAAATTCAGTTCACACGTCACAAGCTCAACCCACCAGGTAGAGACCCTGATTTCTTTTATTTACACTAATCAATATGGTAACTATAGTGCATTCTCCACCATACATGTGTCTCAGCTGTGGGTGCAATCTGCTGTAACACCAGTTGTAAGGGAGGGTGATGAGGGCACCTCGCCCACTGATATTTGAAAGGTAATTTGGGATGACTGATTCAATTCAAAAAGGATCTCCAATCATGGTGGTATCTACCTAATTTCACTTATGACCCCACCAACAGTAAAGCCACAGCTTTTGTTTTCACAATATGCAGTTCTTCAGTATACACCATATACCCATCACTGCGCTGGGATTATATCACAATGGAACTGTCTTCTATTCATTAGAACATAGAGCATGGGCCCAACAAAATGGGAACAAATAGCAAACTGTTGATGTTGATGCATGTGTTGTATGGGAACAACAGGGATTTTTTTGTGAAAGTCATACATTTAAGGCCCAAGACATTTGTCTTGACACTGAACTAAATGTTTGTCATTTTGAAATACATCCTGATGAAACCCCTGAAACTGTACTTGTCTATGTTGGAAATGGATGTGTTTGTATAAGAACCCTTTGTGATGCTGTATTTGCAGACACCACCACTGTAGAGACATATAACCACTCAAATATCTGTATTTGTAATTCTACCAAAATTATGGGATGTGACTTTTATTCAGCTTCTGTCACAACCCACCAATTGTTGCAATCTAACTATACATTGTATCAAGATTTATTGCCTACCCCTATTGGAATGAATCTCACATTGGTAAGAAAACTGTTGCAACATGATGACCTGAGTCAATTGCTAAAACAAATTCAGAGCAAAGGACCCTGATTACCATACATCATGATGCAGAAGAGATACACCATGTCCTAGAAAGAGTGAAGAAAGATGGAGAACATCCCTGATGGGAAACTCTTTTTGGATGGTCACCAACAGCAACTGGAATTTTGAATTTGATGATGCATCCAATTGTAGTTTTGTTAGTCTAAACCTTATTATGTTTATTGCTTGTAACCATTCTGTATATCAAAGTTTGGCCAAAGATGAAACAAATTATGTCAATCCAACATGTAAAACGTATACAATCAACTGATTCTGTATGTGAAATAGTATATAACTAACATTAATTGTGACACTTAAACTAAACAACTTATCAAATAATTGGACTCTTACCACTGATCTGCAATATGCCACATATTTATAACATAGAGGCAAGAGGTAACTCTGTGAGTTGATAAAGTGGATTAACTGTAGTCATGGGGTGGAGTGTGAGAGATGCATTTGAAAGCTTAACCAAACTAGCAGTAGTTTGGTACAGGCTCCAAAGGATGACCAGCCGGGTTAGCTCAGTTGGTTAGAACACAGTGCTAATAACGCCAAGTTCACAGGTTCAATCCCTGCTTACTGCAGAGGGGTTGGGCTCAATGATCTCTCAAGGTCCCTTCCAACCCAAAGCATTCTATGATTCTATGATGTAAAGGCCTGAGCTGTAGCCAGGCCAAGAACTCGTCTAGTTCCAATTTGTTCTCTGAAAACCCACAAAGGAGCAGAGTGACACAGTGAACATCATATGATCTTGGAACACCAATCATGTGATTAATACATGAATAGCGGTACTGAGATTTAGGTCTGCCCTTTTGGGCAGGCAATTTTACCTTGACGAACACGTTTAAGAGTTTGAAACAATTCTCTTTTCAAACTCTGTGTGTGTGTGTGCGAGGGAGGGAGGGAAGAAGGAATAAAAACCTTATTTCTATTATGGGATTGACATTCTAGAACATTTTATTTAAAAAAAAATTCAGAATGTCCCTCCTCTCAAGAAGTGTTTCATTGTTGAACTAAAAATTTTTCTCCAGGCACCAGGAATTCCTCCAGGAATGTGGGATCTACATGGTGATGCTTCTGATTGCATTCCCCAAGGGATATAGGTTGTATTTACTGATGTTCCTGGTTGCCAGGCTTTTGGAACTTAGGACTCTGGGGCCACCAGCTCAATAAGCAGCCTGCCAAGGAAGGGAGAGAATAGCTGGTGTTGAGAAGGTGGCAGAAAGGAACCCCGCAGCAAGTTTTATTGGAATTATAATGTTCACACAAATTTGGATGAACTGGAAAAATGTTCCAATGGAAAAGCATCCCTGGGGTCCTGGGGGTGAGGCTGGGTGGCTCAGAGGAGGTCTATGTGGACACATCCTCTGTGGTCCCCTTCATCCCCCACTGCAGCACAGGTTGATGTTGCTGGTGCTCAAGCCGCATCCAGCATCCAGCTTGCTCTGAGCACAGGCCAGTAATTCTGATATCAATGGAGACATACCCTTAAGGACCATCATTCAGAGGTGCTACTGAACACTGCCATTTTCCCCTACCAGCTGTTGAGTTTTCCAACCTGCATGCAAAAGTCTTTTAGGGAAAGGTATTTATTAGGCTAATGTGGAGATCATCTCTAATTAAAGATTACATTTCTTTCTTCTAAACAAGGGGAGCCTAATTCATCCTCTCTGCAGTATTGTTCCATAAAACTTTTCTCATTTACTTTCTCAGTGTTATTTTCTCTATATGTCCATCTTCAGCAGTAGCTCCAATGTGCTGGCACTGTGTCACAGGTGCTACACCCCCAGCACAAGGGAAAAAACAGAGGGCACTGTAACCTGGTACATCTGTAATGAATCCAATCCTGCTAAAGCTGAAGCCCATGACAAAGCTTCAGAGGTACTAAACTGATCTTAATGCATGTGTCCTGAGAGAGGTAATGGAGAAGGTGTACCAGTACAAGGCTCTATTATTACATGCAATTTGGGGAAATGTGAAACCAGAAGACTCCAAATGAACAAATACCCAGCAAGGAGACATGAGCAGAGAAATACAGAAATGACACAAGGAAAGTGTGAGTATTCAGAAGCACGCCTGTTAAAGGAGTAGGGTCATGTAGGAGACGATGATATCTGCTTCTGTCATTCACATTACAGTGCAGCTACCCACAGGGATGGTGTTTAATTTGAAGATCACCTCCACTAACCATTGCATACAGAATATATCACAAGGTAAATTGAATAGCTAGACAGAATCAGACAGAATGGCACACTAAAATAATTAAATACAGGCAGCCCCAGGATGCTTTCTGCTTAATGTAGAATGCTAATTGGTATTCAAATATCACACGGTGTGTGTTGAAGAAAGACAGTGTAACTAATGTACCTGTACGTTGTGTGTAATAATACAGAATGAGACCTTGAGGGTACATCATCCCCTGAGGATTTCACACTGCCAACAGCTGATACCAATAACAACAGAGCAATGTATTTCCCCTGATATTTTCCTGACATATTCTATCCCAGTTCCTGCTTCACTGCAATCTGTGGGAAGCTTTAAGTGATATCGTACACTGGAATTAAATGTAACTTATGAAGTACTTATGACATCTTTTCAGTAGTAGAAATGTAGCAGATGATAGAATTGTGATACCACAGACTTTATAAATCCCTGCTTGGTTGCTTTCACCCAGTTGATTTTAAAAATTTAAGTAACCTTTTCTGTATGGAAAATGTTTTTCCTAATATGACTTTTTGATGCTTCAGTTTTTAACAGCTGCAGTTTTCTGGCTTCAAAGTACATTGAAGCAAACTTGTGTTGAGGTAGAAACACTGTTAAAGTCTTCTTTTTAAAGAAATTGATAAATACATTCATTTTCACATTTTTGTCTCAAAGTAGGTTAATGTCAAGCCCTGTATTTATTTTTTGTTGCCAGTATATTTAACTGGTACCTAATAAAAAATTTCGAGATAAAAGTTACATCATATATATTCAGTACAAGACAAAGTATTTAAACTAGATTGTGGAAAACACTTACATTGCAAATACAGCATATGAAAAGCACTCCTAAAACAAACAACCTCCCACCCCCACCCACAAAAAGTGAAACCAAAAATGGAAGACTAGTTGTAGTACTAGTGTCATACATGTAGAAGAAGATTAACTAAGTTTTTCCTGGGTTTTAAACTAAAAATGGAAATTCTTTGAGCTGGCCTCCTGCAGTTTAACACCATATGCAATTAATTTGCTCTAATTCTGTTCGAATGGTTCACTTATTCATGAAGAAGAGAAGAGAAGAGAAGAGAAGAGAAGAGAAGAGAAGAGAAGAGAAGAGAAGAGAAGAGAAGAGAAGAGAAGAGAAGATTTCTTGAATGACTCCAGAGAAGAAATGTTTTGTTGTCTGTAAAAACAGAAAGACTTCAAATGTCTGGCAAATCACACTTCCTATGTGAGGAACTTCCTCAGACTGTGGCAAGAGCTCTGCTCAGAAGGCTTACAGGCTTGAGTGGATATCCCTAAGTACTGAAATACTCAAAGATATTATGGTACCTGGTTCCCACCAGCACCAAGTAGAGCGGGGTACACACAGGACTGATAATCTAGGCTAAGGCAGGTGACACTGCTACCAATACTATCCTCAGTAGTCTGCCTGATCTGCAGAGGAGATTGCTGCTCTCATTCCTAGTTTAAAGAGTTTGGCCTTTAATTTCCATAGTGGTGGTTTTGGCTCTTACAAACCCCGGATTTGTTCCTTACAGATGATGAAAATAATAGTAGTTCCTAATGAACTACTGCTTCATCACTAATTTATGGCATCTCTCATTTTCATATCCCAGCTGCTAAAGCATTTTCAGCTTGCCAATATTGGTAGTATTTCCATCAAGAACACCTAGAAATAGAAAATGTTGACTGAGAGGCCCTGCACAGAAAGGGCAAGAAGAAGGGATTCAAATATGTTCATTCTAACAAATAACAATTATTGTTTTAAACTCTTTATTTACTGAATAAAATAGTAATGCCCAACAGGCATTTTAGGAACTGGCAACAATAGCTATAATCTGCTTCCCAAAACTCAGAACAACTTGTATTCTCATTGAAACAATAACAATTTTCATAATGGATAGGCCTGTGGAGTAGAAAGGAAAATAATAATTCAGATAATGATGATTACAATATGTGCCAGATATGAGCAGACAATGTCATACACATAAATTCTCTTCCAGTCTGTTCACTGCTATTCCCTTTGGTGTTATCATCTCATGATAAATTCTGTTTACATTCTCTTACTTGACATCCCTTTATTGAAAAGTCCTAAAATACAATACAATGCATTTGGGAGATCTTTAGTAAGAAAAAGATTGGGCAGATTCTTTGCACTAGCATGTTTCACTAGGTGAAACAACAGGAAACATTTGATCATCTTGAGGGTGTCCTCATTGCTCTCTACAGCTTCCTGAGGAGGGGAAGTGAAGTGGGAGGTGCTGAGGTCTTCTCCCTGGTATCCGGTAACAGGATCCATGGGAATGGCTCAAAGCTGTGCCAGGGAAGGTTTAGACTGCACACTAGGAAGCATTTCTTTACTGAGAGAGTGGTCAACCATTGGAACAGGCTTCTCAGAGAGGTGATTGATGCCACAAGCCTCTCAGTGTTTAAGAGGCATTTGGACAATGCCCTTAATAATATGCTTTGACTTCTGGTCAGCCCTGAATTGGTCAGGCAGTTGGACTAGATGATCATTGTAGGTCCCTTCCAACTGAAATATTCTGTTCTTTTGAATGCTTCATGCAGTAGCCATAGATGCTTACAAGAAGACAAAATCAACTTCTCAGTCACTTTCCAACAAGGAAAACATGGAAAAGAAGGGTCTTTTGTGTAGGTGACTGTTGACCTGGCTAAGTCACCACACCAGAGGACGATACACGATTTCCAAATCACCATCTGCCTCCGTTTTCCATGAGGGTGTCTTAGTCCGAGTCAGGGCTGACTTAGAGATGCTTAAGTGCGGGATTTACCAAGCATATGCACCTACAACATTGTTGGATGCTTTGTGTTATCTAGGAGATGTGACCTTCTGGAGGGCAGCTAGCATACCCCACCTGAAATGACCATGCTTGAAATGACAGTAATTCCCTGTGTTTGAACACCCCAGATCTGCTCCAATAGACCAACCACAGAAATCTGTTGTCAGTTCACCTCCAAAGGTTTGACTGGTCTTGCCAGCCCAGGATATATTCTGCATATTACCGAGCACAATTTATCAGCTGATTTATTAGCAATTCACATACACTGAGAAAAAGTGAGAGAATGAGCACTTATAGACAAGAGGCACAATGCTCTCCAAAGAGATTTAAAACACAAAGCACATGAAATGGATGCATGTAGCTGTGCACATCATTTATATTCCTAATCAATCAGAGCCAAAGCCAAGTTTATCATCCAGATGACTTCATTTATACAAATTGCTTTTATGAATAAAAAAAATGGTTCCGTGATCTTTAAGGAAGAAAATGAGTGTGTTTGTCTTTAAACTGAACTTAACATAAGTATCACAGACATCTTTCAGCTACGAGAGTTAAAACATACAGAAATAAAAATGGCCAAGGATCAGCTAAAAAACCTTATTTCACCATCAAATACTTTACTGCACTGTGGTCACATTGATTGGAGAGCCAAGCTGTTAACTTCAAGCCAATATAGATTTAGTTTAGGGTTTATTTATGTGTAGATGTTCTGCACAAAACTCTAGATGATAATAAAACAGATTTTGCTCTGAAATGTGAAATAAATTACTTAAAATGCATGACCTCAGTATCCTTCAGAAAAATATTTTTAATCTACATGCAGTTGTTTTTTCACCCTTGCCTCGAGCCACAAGGTCAATGGTTGTTTTTTTCATCAGGCAGGTAATACATAGGGAAAGGTAACTTTGAAGTATATGTACAGTGAAATATTTAGCCAAACAGAAACTATCCTAGATTACTTATGGATAGAAAATTCTGTTTAAAAGAAAAATAAAAATATCCCCTAAGAGAAAGAGAATTTTCAATGTGCTGCAGAAATGTGTTGTGCTCTTTCCTCTGCTTTCTCCTTCAGCATTCTGATTTCTAATATACCCTTAAAATATTTAGAAGCTCTTCCCTGAAGGACTTTCTGGCTTCTCTAACTTTTATAAATCTTAAAAATTTGGAACTTTCTCTGTTATTTAATAGCATCATATAATAGAGCATACGCATTTCAGCTGTCACAGGGAGTTACATCAGGTTCTATGTGATTTAAGACTCATGCATTATGTTAATTCTTTGTATTTTTTCTAAAAAGACATTTACAGAGTTTTAAAGAGGTAATTTCACTTACCTTATCTTTGCTCCCTCTAGTTATCAGCCCAATATGAAAAAAACCCACTGTTCTGACAGAGATGAGTATCAATTTGAAGCTGAATTTTACAGCATGTAAAACTGATGAAAATCAACACACAGAGGTGTTGCTCAGTGGTGACGTTGCAGGGCTCCACCAGAATTCCAGCTGGAGTCAACACCATGAGTAGATTCTGTTTCAACGGCTGCATTCAAGATTATTTTCTACCACTGTAAGTTGTTGCCGTGTGTTGCCAAAAAGATGATGTTCAACAGCACAACTTTGCAGAACAAAGCAGAGAAGTGCATAAGCTGTGTTTTGTTTGTGACTTTTTAAGAATCCTATAATTTTCAGTCCGATAGTAGAACCACTAGAAAAAGGGTTTATCACATTTTTAGAAATGCTGTCTCATTCTTTGCTGAACAACTCCACAATTTAGTTAATTTTCAGTGTAAAACTGAAATGCCTGTTCACCATTTATTTGGTCACTTTTAAAAGAAGATGTGAAGGTCCTGTTCTCCTGTATATGTTATGTATAACTCCCCTCAAATCAAAGGGGATTATCTGTGCTCTGCAAGAGATAAACTGACTGTAAGCCTTGCAAACTGCAAAACAATGGAAAGCAAAAGTAATAGCCCATGCTTAAGCTCATATCTGCAGTTGTGCACAACACTGTGAATTCCATCTTGTATTGTAGTACTATAATAAAGATGGATCTCTTGCAGAAAATTCAGCTTAGACAATCATCTTGGAGTTCACAGATCAGAGGAACAACCTCTGCTTAATACCACTAGGGAAGTGGATCCAGTGACTCTCTTTAACTCCTGTTTAAATGCTCAGAAGTCAGCCAGAATGCAAGTCCTCCTTCTCTGACACTTACCTGCCGAAGTGCACCAAAGCTTCCACCTGGGCTATAGTTATCAGTTGTCTCCCATGGAAACCAGGGAGCAGAGGTGGTTGGTGCTTGCTCAGATGATACGTCAGCTAGAAGTACTTGGAGTCTGCACCTGCAGCTCACAAGTCAGGAAGGCACCTGAATGCACACCCTGGAGACCACCACAGCACCATTTCTGTGCCTTGCAGGTCCTGAGAGCAACTGAACTCATAGCCTTCAGCAATCCTTAATCCCAGAAATGCTTACCTCTGCTCGACACTTCCATGTTAGAGTGGTGAGTACCTCAGCTGCTCAGGCCTGGGAGCCTCATGCAGAAACACGTGTTTCAGTCTGTGTAGGCAGGTGCCTAGAGACCTGAGACAGGGAGGTGCTTAGGATTTCATGGTAGGACCTTGTGGTATAAGGACCCATGTCCTGGAAGGGATCCAAGGTTTGGCATATCCTGAGCAAATTCACACACAGTCAGTACCGAGATCAGCACCAAAGGCAGCAGCTATGGGCACATTCCCTCGGAAACCTCTCTAGAAAAGCTCACCTTTGCCAATCAGCTTTAATCCAGAGCGTGACAAAGGATTAAGAACCTTCTCACCCTGAGGAAATCCAAGCCCACTTTTTGAGAGAAAGATGCAAACCCCTAGGCTATTGGCTGGACTGGGCAGCAGGACAGGGACTGTTAGCCCTCCTGCTGAAGTCAAACCATTGTTTCCTCTGGTGTGCAAAAGTTAAAGCATCAGCAGGAGAGTGAGCTAAAGGGCATTGGACTGCACGTCCTCATGGTTTTGATACTCAGCTGGAAAGATGGAACTGGCTCTGCTCCCAGGACTATTCCCATTCACGTTATGCAGCTCTAAATTGTAGAGAGCATCGCAGAGCATCTAAAAAACCACCAAACGACCCAAGATTAAGGGCAAGAAGGACAAAAGATCTGGTATTCCTCTTCCACATTAGGTCCCTGCCACAGTACTGTGTAGTACAGTGTTTCTACCACTGTAGAAACAGACTCCTTCCCACTTACTCTTCTCCTAGTTTGGTGAGGGCTGCCTCTTGGCTACAGGGTGGGGTACCTTCAGGAGCAGGGAGGAAAAATGCCACCCATGAAAGAGGCAGAGGTCCTCAACTCTAATGGTTAAACAGGGGTGGGAGGTTGAACAGGGGTTGGCATGGCCGGTTGTCTTCCTGCTGGTAACAGGAGGCTGTGAATTTTAATTACCTGTGGAGAAGTAAGAAATCTTACCCTTGTTTTCCATTTCCCATGCACATATTCAAATACCTACATTCAAATACATGCATTCTTAGGCAAAAAGCAACTTTTTACTAATCTGGGTGGGTCTTAGAAATGGTGATTCTTGCTCAGTTAGGCATCTATATTCACAAGATGAGCTGATATTTTGAGTGGGTAAAAGCTACACATTTATAATCCTGAATCAGAAGTCTGAACTCCCTTAAGGAACAGATGAGAAACACCCCTGCAATTTTTGCTTTCTATTGGCAAGCCCTTGGCCCTTTGGAGACATCTGACTATTAATCAATCACGCAGGAAAGTTGCCTACTCTAAGCACTCTAAATCCCCCTACTATATGCCTGCTCCTACTAAACTGTCTCATCTGTTGGATTAATGCAAAGCAACTTACTTTCTGTAATGCAGGGTCTATCTATGAGCAAATTGGAGGGGGAGGGGGGAAGGGAATAATTTTAACATACAAAGAACATGCCATCACTCATCGTCAGGTATGCTGCAGATATACCTGAAAAGTAGTTGAGTTTCTGTAATCTGTACCCTATTTCTTACAATTTTCTCTAGAGGAAATAAAGTATGCAGTCTTCTGTGATGAATTTCTGCTGTGCCATGGAAGTGATGTGGAAAAAAGCCCTGGCATCCACAAAGTCCTGCCATTGCCCATTGTTCAAGTACATGCACTTAAAGAGCAGAAGATCGGGTGCAATCTGTAGATCCTGTCCTATCTGTAGATAGGACTTTTAAGTAGCTCATTCTGGATTCTGGTTTCAAGCCACTATATATGTGAAATTAGAAGTAAGAGTTCGTTTATTATTCTTCCCCGTACAACGTGAACTTAGTCCGTTGATTTCAGTCAATAAACTCATAGTAATGTGGTAGGCAGAAACTCACCTGTTAGAGAAGCTTGCTTTTTCAAACAAACACTATACTGGAGATCATTGGATCATTTCAGGTATTTTCATCTTTTAAAAAAATACTACAGTAAACTATGGTCATATGGATATGACCTGATCTGAAGTGAATAGATCGCAGACAAAATTCTTCTCTCATCTGGAGTAGATTCATTGGCTTCAGTGGAACTATTCTGGATTTACAGTGATGTAATTTGGAACAGCATCTGGCTTCAGATATATAAGAAGGGCTTGTTGTAATGGTTTATATCACTGACTACTTATTGCATATTTTTGCTGTGCCTTTCTTAGCTGTTATTAGCTACACATAATTGTTGGGTTTACATCTTTCTCTTATATTTCACATAAGGCATGTAAAAGCCTTGCAGAATGGGGAAAGTATACATTTCCTTCAGATAACCACTGTGTGGCACCTCTCATAACTTAGTTAAAAACACCATCTATGATTTTCCTCTCTTTTTATTTTGGATATTATATTATGGAACACAGATAGAAGAAAAGCCCTCTCTCTTATGTCTGCGAGTCGGTGCAGCAAACCAGTGGTGTTTACCTGGCAAACACCCTTTAATTCATGTGACTTTTCCCATAAAGCCTCCTCTATTCTTTCACCAAAAGTACATTGTGTTGACAGGTATCCATTCCAGTCACCTTAGCACAGGTTTATTATTATTCTCTTATAAACAAATAAGTACAGGGCAGAACCTGCCTCCTCTCAAACCTGTGGCCAAACTCTGCCTCTCTTTATTCCAACACAACATGCACTCAATATCACTGCAGGGTAAAAAAGAGAGGTAGGCTGAAAGTTACTATTCCCCTATCACCCTGTGGGTATCTTTAGAGTGTCCTTTTTTCCTTGCAAGGCTTTCAACATCATGTTGTGTGTGCCCTGACCATGAGCTCTGAGTACAATCTTCTCTGCCTTCAGAATCTGTTAATATGATGTTTCGAGTTTTAATGGAAGAGTGTTTAATAAAACTACAAGGCAATGGGGAAAAAATCTGTAAATACACTAAATACCATTAAGAAATGAACTTTTGCTATTATAGCACACGTGCAACAGTTGTTTTCTGTTATGTATTGCAAAACTATAGCATCTGAGCTTTTAATGGCAAAGCTGTACTTTGCAAATATGTTCAGAAATATTCACACATGTTTCCATTTAATCTTACAACATTTGTTTCTCCAGCTTGAAAATTTAATTCCAGATCATAATTTACTTAATTAATGTTAGATATGTAATTAATATATTGGTTTAGTCCAAGTGGCTACAAGGATAGTTGTGGTAGCCAAAAATAATATTTGTATCATTTGCCTTTCTTTGAATTTCTAATTAAGTGGCACTTGCTTTAATAAAAACTAATATTAGTTGACTCTATTTATTTCATTACAGCTGGTTTTCTTTTAGATAATTTTTTCCCAGATCTTCTCACAGAGAAAATATAAATGATATACCATTATCTTTTTTTAAAAGGCAGCTCCATCCATCATAATGGGTTACAAATTTGTCACCTTGAATCAATTTTTGTTCACAAGTTCAAAAGGAAATATAAGTGCTTGAGGGCCCAGAAATATTTATTGTACATGTGGATATTATTAAAGTTTATTGAAATCCTTCACCAATGAGAATTGTTTCTGTTTTGTTTTGCAACACGTACAGCACTAATGTTAAAAAGCCAGCGCCTTTATTGTCTAGAAACTAAACTGGCAACGCAGCGTTGACTTTGAGGACTACCGATTCTGACTAGAGATACTAACATATTTATGCAAGCATCCATTTAATTAAGCCATGACAACTTCAGCTTGCCTAATTTAGTAAAAATGTGTTCCGACATAGTTTCTTGTATAACATTTTCCCATGATGACGTCTATTTTCAAATAAAAACTGTTTCTGCTAGCGACATTGACAGTAATTCACTTAGACTCTTTTCCTTGTAACAGAGCAGAGAGAGAAAATGGAAACTTAAGATTCTTGAGAGTCTTGGTTTAAGACTTAGTGACAAGACTACATCTGGTATCAATACAGTTCCTCGGGATCTTGACCACATCTTTCATAAAGTGGTAAGTTCCGCCAAAAGGACACATCTTGCTGGCTGCTAACTACAACCTCCAAAACGCTGAGCCTGTGCAGGGGAGGAATGCAGTAATGCTCTGCTGGAGGGAGAAAATGAAACTACATTTCTAATTACATTTTTATTAGTGGTGTTAATGGGAAGTTGAGCTCTTAAAGCCCCTAGTAAGACATGCTTTCTTTGAAATTGTATAGCACAGTGTCAGGAGTTAACGTGAGAGGGTTTGTTGGGGGGGGGGGGGGGTCCCCCCCTCGTTTTAGACTAATTTCTTGTTATACTAAATTAATTAAGCCCTTGGAAACATTACCCCTTTTAAAGAAAAAGATTTACAACATCAGAAGGAAAAAACCAGATCAGTCGTTGCCAGCAGAAAGGCATATACCATAGTGGCAATCAGATGTGACTTCTCGATGGGTGAGGAAGCCAGCTCAGAGCGCTGCAGGCAGGGCAGCGCGGGAGCCAGCAGTGGCCTGGGTGTAAATTTCACTGCTTCCCATACAACATTTGTTTTGTTAAAGAGCAGGACATGTTGGTGTCTAATGAGTTTCCACTGGGACTTTGGAGGGTGGATTTGTATTTTTCTTTCTAATCTAGAGAAACCTAGGGAGTGTCTTCCACAAGGAGTCATATATTCCAGGACAAAAACAAGTATTTCATGTTTTCACTCTTGAAAGTGGAGTTCTAGCAGGGCTACCTGTGAAAACATTTTACTTAAAAGCAGAAATGTCTCGAAATGAGGAACCGATTTGTATGACTAATGAAGATTAAGCTGAGATTTCACACAGTCTTACCAGTCACTTTTACTGTTTCCACATTAAAGAGTAAATGTCATGCCAGCTTCGTCAAAAAATTTTCTTCTCTAAAATATATATAGCAAAAAAAAAAAGTTTTCGCTTTATTCCAGAGAACTTTAGACAGATGAATCCGATGTATGTGCTGTATAATGACATTTAATTTGTGGGTTTTAAGGTCCAATAAGGATGTTTCGTGTGGCTTTCTTAGCCATAGCAGCCTTAAATCTGGTTTAACTGGCTGGGCTAGGTTTCTTCCATAAAGCTGCAATCCTAACTCCTGCTCTGTTTGTCAAGGGATATTAGGATGTGACTATAAAGATAATTAAATGCATAGATTGGCAGGTGCCAGATTGTCCCCATGTCTTTGACATTTCAATTAAGATAGAGGAGCCTATGGTTCATTGTCTGTGATGCCGGGGGCATATTAGCTCCTCGCATTGCAAGGACTGGGAGAAAGTACTGGTTACACAAAGTTTCCTTTCCTCTCTTCACAAGAGTGTAGCCCACCTTGTTTTACACCTGGTCTGTGCTGTGAAACTTGTCTAAAATAACTGTGTCTGAGCACGTAAAATCCTCTATTATCACTTTTCAGCCCAGCTCCTTGTGTGATGGGGCCCTAGTAAGAGAAAGCATCCAAGCTGGTGTCTGGCTGGAGGAGAGGTCATTCCACCAGCAGAAAACTGCTCGTGCAAACATAGCGTGCCTCCATGCAAGGTGTCTGCCCCAGCTCAGTCAGCAAAGCTGAACAGCAGAGGCTTGGTAGTAGAGTCAAGACTTTGAGTCAACTGAATAATGTAGGATTTGATCCCATTCAAAGACACTCCTTTATTATTTTACACACTTTATGTCTGTTGCTCTGCTGGGGAAGACACCCTGCCAGCTTTAGTTCTGTGCTTCCTTTTGGTGTTACTGAATAGCTGAACACTGAAAAAAATCCTCTTATGGAGCTGACTAGGAAGACTTGCACTGAGTAGTGCCTACTCCATATTTAATTCAATCAACATTAAGTATTCAGTCTACATATGGATCACTTCAGGGCTTTAATGATGCTTTAAGGAAACATCAAACAAAAGTGTGAATGTGTATGTATACATATATCATATGACAAGAACCTCTGATGTTTAATGGTCACAGTTTGGTCTGACAAGCTATATCTGTGTAGCATTTTCAGATTTATTAAATAAATAGAATGCTACATAGGAGTGGGTGCCTATGTAGCTCCTCTGTAAACACACATACAGACATGATGGATTTTCAAATATTGTGAATAAAATCTATGTTGTAGAAATCAACAGTTCTACAGTCCTAGCTAGCAGGACATCACCCATTAATTACATGTATTATGCATCTGGAATGTTTATAATGTTTATATACCAAGGGAGAGAAAATGATTGCTACATAAGGGGGGAAAAGTGATAAAATTATGAAGCTTATCCCAAATTTCCACTAGCTGTTTTTTAATTGCTGTCAACTGAGTTCAAAGTGTTAAAGAAACCAACATTTTCTCCTGTGGCATTTTTTTCCTTAGATTTCTCATGCATTCCCTTTTCTGTGAAACTCTGCTTAGCAAATATTAATTTACCCTCAATTACTAATGACAAGTGAAAGAAACCCTTACATTCATCAGGACCACAGCCTTAGGACATACGTTTGTCCTTCAAAGCGTTCAACCATTCAACAATTAGAACTAATAGTCACTCCAGGCTATCGAGGCTGAAACACGCAACGCTCTCCTAATGCCAAGCTCTTGGCAGAGGCAGTCATGGTGGTCTTACAACCTATTGACTTCACCAGTGAAAGTTGGGAAAGTGATTTGGAAAGTGGACAAATTAGACACAGAGTGATTGTCTAAAATGTGAGAACATTTGAGGATTGGGGAGGGGAACTAGTCAATTAGTTCACTAATAAACATTAGCTACGCTGCCTCACTTCTCGTATGAGCAAAACTTGAAAAGCTGGGGATTTTGCTAAGCAAAAGCAAAACAAAATAAATAAATAGAAAATGCTAAATCAGAAGCATAAAGGAATGATTGATATTTACACTCTGGTATATTCCCATACAATACTGAGGAACCTTAAATGGGCAGCTTGTACCCTTAAGCTTTCTTTGCTGGGAGCTTTACATTTAGAGAAAATCCCCACAGCTTTATGCAGAATGAGCTGAGGCTTTGTGTTTGGTTGTGGCTGCAGATTCATACACACACACACACAAAAATGTTTCTAATGGAGACCTTGACTTCATACATCATTATATTCCCAATATAACATAAAGGCCAGTTTGCTTAAACAGCTCTGGTTGCTTTCTTTGCAGAAACATAAAATATAGTTTATTTTCTTTTGGGTTTTGCTTTCATTATTTAACAATGAAGAAATTCTTTCATTACAGTAAGCAGGACAAAAGCATATAGTGCAACTATGATTTTACTGAAATTGAGAGCTTTGCAGCCAAATTCAGTATCGTACAAGGATTTAGTGAATATACAGATTTTGTTCTTTAAAAGTGATTGAAAATGTTATTTGTATTTCCCTGCTCTGAATAGCTTATAGATTGATAAATGACATATCTTTTTTCTCTTTATCAATTAAATTTGCAATGGAGATGTTAATTTTAGCTAAACAGCTCCTATTCCTCATTTTAACATTGTAGATGAATGTCTATAGCATGCTTACCAGTGTCATGTCCCACCTCTGCAAAGCACATGCAAACAGAAGGATAAATAATAACTACAGAAACATGTTTACCAAGAAAACAAACTGTCCAAACTGGGCATTTGCACATAAGCACACATTAGAATTGCTTTTACCAGTCTTCTGCCACTACACTGTGTTGGGCAGTGAGCAAAAAACAAGCATCTGGCCCTTGCCCAAAATAATTTGCAATGGAAGTGAAAGACAAGAGACAACCATCACTTGGGCATGACAAACAGCAGGGGAATGCAACAATGCATTACTGGATCAGGACACTGTCTTCTGCAATATTGAAGAAACTAAAGACACTGGAAAAAAGAAACTATAACTTGTGGGAGACCAGAAGATGTTGACATTTTGGTTAATTTCTAAGGGAGCAAAACCAGAGTTAAGCACTTGAGAGAAAAAGTAAAGCCACGGCTTTATTTATAAGAAATTATAACAAAATAAAAGATGGTTAAGCAGTGTCCTGGTTTTGGCTGGGATAGAGTCAATTTTCTTCCTAGGAGCTGGCATAGTGCTGTGTTTTGGATTTAGTAGGAGAAGAATGCTGATAACACACTGAGGTTTTAGTTGTTGCTAAGTAGTGCTTACACTAGTCAAGGACTTGTCAGCTTCCCATGCTCTGCCAGGTGCTCAAGAAGCTGGGAGGGGGCACAGTCAGAATAGTTGATCCAAACTGGCCAAAGGGCTATTCCATACCATATGGCATAATGCTCAGTATAGAAACTGGGGGGAGTTGGCCAGGGGGCAGCGATCACCGCTCAGGGAATGGCTGGGCATCAGTCAGAGGGTGGTGAGCAATTGCATTGTGCATCACTTGCTTTGTATATTATTACTATTATTATAATATTGTTATTATTATCATTACTATTTTACTTTATTTCAATTATTAAACTGTTCTTATCTCAACCCAGGAGTTTCCTCACTCTTATTCCTCCAATTCTCTCCCCTATCCCACCAGGGCAGGGGGAGCGAGCGAGCGGCTGCGTGGTGCTTAGTTGCTGGCTGGGGCTAAACCACGAGAAGCAGCAGTGCTGTTTTTCAAAACAACTTCCCAACAAAGCCATCTGGCAGCTGAAGATATCTAGACTGTAAACAGCTACACCCAAGCTTTACTTACTGTTCCCTATACAGCCTTCATCAACAACCACTGCTACTTAGAGACCACAAAGGACCTCTGTGAAGGCTCCAAGTCATACCAGCATACCAGCACCGAAGGAGTCTAGCGGTTACGAAACTTCCACTTAATTAGGTAAAAGACAATGGCAATGAATTCTTACCTATTTTTAAAAATACCATGTAGTTAATACCAGAGCTAACATCTGTTGGTCAGAAAAAAAAAAAAAAAAACAAACCAAAAAAACTATAGATTTTTTAATGTGCTGTGAATATAAGAAAACCTGAAGAATTGGTTCAGATTTATAAAGAGTATTTCCAATATGTGTTACTTCTAATATCCCATATATTATACATAGTTTCACAGATGATAGAAGAAATAAATATAAACAAGAATTAAATGATGCACTGTTGATTTGGGAAACTGAAGCTAATCTCTTGCACAAGGAAATGAGATTTCTAGCAGCTCAGGTTTTCTGAGTTCTGTAAATTAGATATATATAGAACATGGCAAAATTAAATTACAGTGTATTACAATATAAAGCACAAACTGTCCATCTGAAGCATGGTGATAAAAACTAGTATTAACAATAGGCAATGATGTTAGAAAATGTAAACAGCTAGTAGCCATCCCCTGATTACTGAAGGATATAATAGGAAGACACTATTGGGATAAGCTTCTTCCTCGTGAAGAAAATATTCCCCATTCTCCACAGTGATATTGGTAGCTCTATACACTGCTGAATTTAAAGGAATGACATGAGAATATGTAGGGGGGGTTTTGATGCTTTTTCCAGAAGAATTTCACCCTAGATGAAGAAAAACCACAATTATATTAGAGTTTGAAGTAATCCCACTTTGACATTCAGCCTGGTTTCTTGAAAGAAAGTGGTGGCATTTCTTCTGTCAATTTTCTAACAATCTATCAATTGGGGGAATTAGATTTTGGGAATCTAAGGTGGGAGGCAGAAAAGGTTGGATAATAGCAAATTGCAACAGGCTAGGGAGAAATAGACACAAAATAATGCAGAGAGAAAGGTAGGAAAAGAAACCAAATGAAAGAGAAAAGAGGTGGTGGTGGGGAGAGATTTTTCTTTATAAAGGCAGAAGGAGATGAGAATGGGGCAGCAGGTCTGAGAATAAAAAGAATTTTGGGAGGATGGTTTTGCGGCAAAGAGCTGGTAGTTTCATCTCTAAGCTGATATAATGGTAAAGGGAAGTTAAGGGGAGAATTCAAGCATCATGAAATGAGTTTCCCAAATTTCTACACCATATGTTTTGAAACAAAACATAGCTTAAATTTGCCAAGTAAAATTTTATTCTTACTTGGCAGCTTTGTTTAGAAAACTGTCATAAATCCTAAATATAGCTAAAATGCTTATTCCATTAAAACTATCTCATTCCTAAAATGGATTCATGTTTGTAATCAGTTTTGAAAGATTTAAAATTAGTTTCTTCTCTTCTTATCTTTCAATAAAATCTCAAGGAATGATTGTAGTCTGGCCTTATTTTAGGCTATCTTTTCTTAGACTGATTGGGAAAAATGAGATGCAGTCTTCCTGGGATTTTGTTTTCTAACAAAACCATTGCCTATTGAACAATTCACCCTGCCTTATTCACGCTGAGGAGAGCCTGTTCTGCACGCAACTCCCCTCATAGCTGTAGCATCCTTAAGTAACAGTTTCTTGCTGTTGCTGCATCCCAAGACATGGAAGTGGTTCTTTATCTCTTCTGCTCTCTTCCTGAATCACAGTATCAACACAGCTTTTGGTCTTCTACTGTAGATCTCGGGTTTGTTTGGAAGCCAGGGAAACATGTTGTGACCCTCTTAAACTAGGCATCCGTTGTACTGCTTTGATGGCTTAGAGGCTTTTTTCAGTCATATTTACCTAAAATTACATACTACAACATTCGTTGATTCAAAGAACTGTTGTGAAATACAGAAGTCAAATCAAGAGACAGAATATTTGAGTAATGGCACCTTCAGAGTATATATATGTTAGCTGTGTGGACATAAATACATAGTCTGTAAATTATATACTTGGTTGTACATGCCTGTAATTCACAGCTACTTACTGACATGGATCATCATTTGGTATCATCAGATCAATGATGTAATATTAGACAGCTACACATTTCTCTAATGTAATTAGGTCCTTAAAGATCTCAGTAGATATGATTCAGATTAATCGGATATTCAGAATAAGATAGCTGAAATGGATCATATGGAAGACATTTTGAGGAACATTTCTTCTGCCAGATATGTAAAGCTAATAAAGAGATTTGGGAAGTGGGAAAGGCTGTATGTTTTTCTTCTCTCTAAAATACTATGAGGGAAACCAAAAATTGCGTATTTTTCACAAGGAACTGTCTGTTTTCACAAAATAGATACTTTTCCCCCAGCTTTAAGAAAGAAACGCAAATGAGCTCCACATGCTGTCCAAAGTTTTCAGGAGTACTTTTGCAGGCACGAGCTACAGGCATATCATACCCAGTATACACGGACCAATAGAAATGGTACATGTGCACATAGCAGCACAGACTTCTCAGGGATTTTCATATAAAATCAGGTAGGGGGAAAAAAAAAAAATCAACTTTTAGAGATGTGCATCTGGAACTTCAGACCACATCATGGCTAATGGCTTTATTGTGAAATGTTTCCTTTCACCGGGATCATTGTCAGTGAGGCTGCTTGTGTTGCTAAGCAGCTTGTAAACCCAGCAGTTTGATACATCTGACATTATGCTTTTCTCTTTTTGCACGGGAAAAAAAAAAGAAAAGAAAGAAAAAAGAAAGGAGAGGAGAATACTGTAGAGTGTAACTGATGTGTCAGAAAGGTTCTTTGGGAAATGAATACTATAGCAATGTATAGACCTATACTACAGTAATTGTTGCTCCCAAAAGTGTTACAGGCACCTTGTTGAATATAAAGACAACACATTTGCTTCCCAGAGAACGTGCAGTTTAACTACACACTTGGCACAAGAAGTATTGCAGTTAATAAATGAAAGGGTGAAAGCAAGGATTACAACTATGAGATTGTGCAATTCTGGCATGTGCCATGAATACTTTGTGTGACCCCAGCACTCTTCATCCCAGGCTTTGGCTGGGCTATTTACAAGTCAGAGAAAGTTCTGGCCTCATCATACTACAGTCACCAGTTACCCATTAGCCCTCTTGCCTGTTTTTTCCTCACCCCAACAACAGCAGGTAGCTGTTTTTTGGAAAACAAAATACAACTTTAACCTATGTTTCTAATAAGGCCATAACCGCTCAGTTGCTGGTTTCTTTGTAAACTGGTAAAGACTGATATTGCTTTAATCAGAATGACTTTTTTGTATTAATTATCCCTTTTAAATCCCCACTGCTGTTTTATTGGATGGAGCTGGTGATAAAGTACGTAGCCACAGAAGGTTCACTCAGAGCTGAACTCCGTGATACAGCCAAAGAAAGACTAAGAAAGCACTGCTGCTGGAGGACAGGCAAGCCCTCTACTCCTCTTGCCAATATTGGGTGCTCCTAAGCATTTCTAAAACTTGAAATCTTGCACTTGCATTGCTTTGGGAGAGTTAACCGGCATCATTCCTTCCAGTTTTGCCACAAGCTCCTGTGGGACATCCGACTTGCTATTGCACCACGCAAATGAGGTTCATTGCCTGGTTATAACCATGGCCAAGCCTCTGTACAATGTATGAGGATAGTCTAGAGCTGCCTGGGGATTTTCAACTTGCATGTCACTAATACTGCGGTATATTCATAGGCAATTTACTTCTTCATAGCCCTGGTCCTCAAATCTCTTTATTAGTTATTCTGTAGACTGTTTGTAATTACATAAGTCCACAGGAACATATTTCTGTAACTCATCTGGAGAGCACTGTGTCTCTTAACAAGGGTCACAAATGTCTCCTCAGGAGTGGTTCAGAAATGTTATATTAAGTGAATATATAAGCTGTTAACATTTATGAGGTGTGGCTCTATATTTAAAAGCTGATCTTCTGTGGTGCTTCTATAGGTTAGTGTTGCTATTGCCTCCTACTAACCACTAAAGTCAGAATTTTTCCCGCTGACTCCCTTAGATGCTTTGATCAGGCTTTGGATGAGATCTGTGCAATTCCTCCTGCTACAGGAGGACCCAGCTGTCATGATGAAAAACTCAGTGAAGGAGCCACTGGAAGCACTCTGGAATTAGAGGAAATGCAGCAGAAATGTATCTACACTCAGAGATCATAAGATGGTGTTATAATTTACTCTTTTCCATCATTGTAACTCTAGTGGTGTGGGCAGTGGAACATTTACCTAAGGCACTTGCTCATTTCATACACATTTGTGTCCTTTAGCAACTGCTGCTAAGACTAATTCAAAGACTCATTCCTTTAACTCATTAGTAGTGGCCCTACTGCTGGCACTCATTCTGGACACTATACATTCCTTTCTTAGAAGACAACAGAACCCTTTCCATTTGTTTTATTCTTATTTTCTGTAGTAAAAGGAAGAATAGGGAAGAGTGGATCCAATATGTAAAAATACTCATTTCTCAGGTCAGTGCTCCCATAGGACCAGAAACATCACAGAACAGCTTTCCCCATGATAGCAACACATCCTCGCCCTTTCCGACTGGGAAGCACAGGCTGTGCTTCCAAACTGCGTATACATTTCCTTGTGTATGAATATGTTTGCATTCGCACGTGTGTTCATATGTACTAAATACAGACTATAGCTTAATCATTTCCAATTCGCAGGGAATTTTGGCTGCAATTCCAGTTTTAAGTATTTGGAACGGTTCTTACTTTATATTAACTTAATGGGTTTGCCTGTTTTTAATGAGCATGTTTAGTGCAATGAGACATTACGGTCACTCAATAGACTGTAAGTTGCTTTCTCACACATTATGTTGCAGGCCAGATTCTGACTGATTAATACATTGCAGGTGTCAGCCAAAATACAAAAGGATAAGGAGAAGAGTAAGGGGGTGAAGTTATTCCTTCTCTCTGGCTGGCTGCTCTTGGTGGGGGTTGCAAAAGCCACTCTGCAAGTGGCTTGGAAAGAGATCCTACTCAGAAACATGGCCCTAGAAACAATCCTTTTATCATCCTTTCCATCTGTACAAATTATTTCCATTCTTGGCAGGAAAAAAAAAAAAAAAAAAAAAAAGAAAACAAAAGGAAAAAAAAAAAAAAAGAAAAAAACACCAGGCAAAAGGGCCCTTTATGAGGTTATTGCCAGCCAAAGCACAGATGCCCATTAAAGCTAGGTATGCACCTGTTTTTGGGGGGTCAGCTGAAACGTTCCTTATATTTGTTTGCCCATCTGTACAAGCCTCAGTCTGTGAAGACCTGCATAGTAGCTAAGATAAACGTTGTATATTTTCATTGTTTGATTAAATCTTGTCTGAATTATCAGCTGTATAACGAGAAGAGCTGGCTTGCTCTGAGGAGCTAGCTGTCAATGGTTATTGTTAATCATAATCTAACAAATACCAGATACAGCTATTTGGCAATTGAGAACTAACATTTTTCTTATTTAAGGTGATAGGAATGAAGGAAACATAAATCATAACATACTCATTTTCCCATATCTGAAGGTGCTTTAATACTTAACATTTGTCTGCATTTCAAGACAACAAATTCATAGTTATTATCGGAAAAATATACATTTTAAATTGTTACTAAAGTTAGCATTACAGAATTCATTGACTGTTTCTCTTTTCTGGGATAATTCCACCGAAGACAGCACTGTTACACCTTTGAACAAAAAGCCAGTTCAACTTCACTAAGGAGAATTGCTAAAAACATTGTAGACCACCATACAAATAATGTATACATTAGTATGAATGGTTTTATGCCAATTTACACTTCTGAAGCATCCTTATGCTAATCTTTCAACTTTATGTGTGTCTGTCAGTAGAACAAATTTTAGTTCTTTTAATAAACTCTGTTTATAGAAAGCTTTTGGGAATGTTTTATCAAACTAAGTCCTGATAATGTAAATCATGTCAAGTACCTAAAGAAGCCAGCTGATAGCCATTAAATAAAAATGAAGACAAGCTCAGACTTTGAAAACTTAATTTCAATGGGACTGCAAACATCCTAAAAATTAAGTACACAGGCTAAACTAAGTGTATAGGCTCCCACTCACAAGGGGCTTCATCATGGTTTTAAATCACAGCATGGTGCTGTAGGCTAGACAGAGCTGCACTTCCCATCTGGAGATATTTTGACTGACTCACAGGGTTTTCTGAACCGATCTAATGACTCTTCATAGGATGTAATATAACCACATGCTTGCATGCTAGCATGGACAGTGTAAAGGAGACTGACCTCTTTCTGTTCCCTTTGGGGATCTGAGAAATCCATTTGAAGTTAGTTCAGGCCTGGCACAATAAAATTTTCCTGAATTAGTTATTATATTTTCTACTGTGTCTTTTTTTTTTTTTTTTTTTAGAACCAGCCCTACCTCATGCTCTTTAAAAGCAAGCAACATCTTTCTGTACAATACAGCCTAGAGAAAAACTAGATATTCAACTGCTACTGAAAAACAGGCATCTCATGAAGACACCTAATTTGAGGCAATCAAACTAAAAATATTAATACATGTGTGACCAAAGTGGAAACCTGGGGTCTGAAATGTCTCTCAATTCCTAGTGATAACCTCAAACAATTAAGTAATGTCTTTCTCTACCTCAGAACATCTCTTGATATAGTTTTGGTTCTTGACCGTTATTGAAAATTACACAAACCAAGGATATCACCTGCAGGTTCACAACAGACAAGACTTCCCACAAGGAAAGTGGGAAGTAGCCCACCTACTTCAGGACTGACAAAGCCCTATCATTATACACATGCCATTGTCCATTGCGTTGTGTTGTAGGACATCTGTAACCAAGAGATGGTCACTGACTTGCTGATCTCCAACTGCCTTCCCAACATCTAGTCAGCATGATGGACCAGGACTTCAGCACCAGCCCTGCCAGAGGTCAGAGAGGATTACCTGGCAGATCTCACTGAGGACAGTCCACAGCAACAGTGATCACTGGTTCCAAGGACATTCAGCTGGTCCACCACAGTTGTGAGAGGAAGCACAAAAGGATGTTACGTTGTTTTCTGGCAGCTCCAACATAATTTCCCATGTTCCCATTAAAAGGTTTTTTTTGAAAAGAAGTTACTTTCCAACACTCTTTATAAACTAATATGCCCATCGTGAAATAAGATGTCAAGAAAGAAGCCAAATGGTCATAACAGTCACCATTGATAGCTCAGCATTTTGAGAGAAGACACTTCCCTCTAACCCATAGAAAAAATGGGGGGTTGCCTGTATTTTGGGGATCTATAGAGTAAGTCCTCCAAATTTGCAACAGAGAACTTTTTCCTGATTTAGAGCCACATAAAAATAGTACAACTGATGTTTCAGGAGGTTTTTGAGAGTGAAAAGAACTCTAATGACATATGATAATAATGGTTCCCCTAAGAAAGGAATTAGTAATATGAAGGTTGATTTCAAACTCATTGCTTTGATGAATAGGATCAATACCACTGAAGTCAATCAGTTTGTGTGTGAGACAAGATTAAATCAGTATAGCTGCATTGATTTTGATTACATTGCACTGACTTTCACCAATTACATTACACAAGGATTAACCTGCTGTAAATGACATCAGATTGAACATCAAGCTCTCTGTTTCTGATGTGCTTGTATATATTGCCAGTGTATAATATATAGCCTACAGTGCCTTTTTCAACAGCATTCAAGGTAAATATGAATTAGTAGATCTATGTGATGTAAGCCTAAGTTGCTGCCAACCATTTCTATATGATTACTACACTTCAGTGTTTGGTCTCACTAAATTCTGGTATCCTTTGGACTTCACAGATTAACACATATATGAAAAAATTTGCATATTTATTTTAAACCAGATGTTTTTCAAGCAGTATAGCCAAATTCCCATCATCACTATAATCACATTGTGTTTTGCTAACATAATGGACCCATTAAAATTCCACCACATGCTTCTTTGTTAGGAAGAAAGGGTTATTAAAGAATCTTCCAGGTGAATTCTAAGTGAATCCTAATTAAGAAGAAAGAGTCAGATCCCTAGCTAATGTTAATTGTCTCCATTTACATCACCAAAGGATCTGGCTTTTATCAGAGTAAGACTATTACTTTGTTTTGCAATAGCTGTCACCTATTTTACAGAAAAAGTGGTTGGAATAAAGCTTTATTATATTAATAGCAGTCAACAAGCAGTGAAAAACTGGTATTTTAAAATATATAGTGTATTATTTTTATCATTAATAACCATAGATTTATATTTGAGTTTGGGTTTTTTAATAAGATTTCTGAAATTCTGACTTTTTCATTGGTTCACTTGTTAGACCATTTGGCTTTTTTAGGTAAAGATCAATATTTGGTAATGTTTAGCATAATTAATCACTGTTAGATCAACTAATCCAAAGTTCTGGAATGCAAAGAATGAGAGCGACATTGTTTTGTTAAAAGTATAAAGGAAAGTTGCACTCCACAGAGTGATAAAGAAATAAAGAAGGAAAGATTTATTTTCTGAGAAAGAAGCCAAGAGAAAGAGGAACTGGGTGAGGTTGGAGACTACATTCAAATAGACCTTTCTGATTCAATGTGACATTGTTTTTCTAAAAGAAAAAATCCAGACAGTCAGAAAGCAGAGGGGATACCCAGGAAAAACATATGTTTGGAAGCGCTACTTTGTATTAAAAAATAAGTAATGTCTTGGGGCCAGGAACTGCCCTTTGAATTGTGGCACTGAGAAGTGAGCACAGAAGTGAAAAAAATGACACACTTGTTCGCTTAGCATTTCTTAAATTATTTAACCATCCTTTCCCAGCTGACTGTGAGAGCTGCAGGCAGCAAAAGGAATCTCACAGAGGCTGAGACCCTGAGCATCTCATTACAGGTCTTGTAAGACACCCAGATGCCAGACCAAGGGATGAGATTTACTGAGGTTATTTAAGTTTCAAGTTTGCTTAGGGGCTACACGCAGCATGAGGCAGTTCAGCCTGAATAGTAACAGGCCAGACAGAGGGAAGGAGGGGAGTGTATCTACCACATCTCAGAAATGGGCAGGTCTGCTAATGTGGTAGCCACTACGCTGCTCACTGGAATAGGAAGGGAATAATTGAAAGCTGTCAAAGACCTGCCCAAAACTCAGTGGAAAACTGCCCCAGGTATGATGGAAAACCAGCTCTTGGCAATGGTATGAAAAGCTCTGCACTCAGAGCTTGCACCACTGGACAAACCTCAGCTGCAGGCACGCAATCTGCTGTTGCAAAACACTGTTGGACATTTCCGAGCAAATGCCTGGCAAATTGCGGTCTCAAAGAAGTTGACTGGATAAGATCTACAGCATTTCATTAGGATGTGTTTGTTAAAAAGTTGTGTCTGAAATGTTTGAAAAGGTCAGTTGAGGCAGGCATGATCTACTGTAGTACGTACAAAGCTTTGGCTTTAATGAGATCTAAGTCATGGTAAAGTTGACTTTGAGCACAGAAACGCTTAGAAACATTTAAACAGTTTAAACCTAAATGAGGCACAACACTGGTGATAGGGAATGGTCACTGCAACCAAAATGTTACAAAAGTTCCATTTTGGGGGGAATTAACAGAATTTTACCATTCACAAAATTTTATTATACAAAAGAGTAATTCTTTGGAAAAACACTTTCTTCTTTCAATAAGAAGCATTATTTACATAACCATAATTTTTTTCTCAAAACCTGGAATATAAAGATAACTTCTGAGAAAGTTAGAAACACCTTTTCTAAGAAAGTTATCTTTACACTTTTCACTGGGCCAGTGAAAGCCTGTTACAAATTAATTCACTAACTGCTTTTTTGGTATCACCCCCATTTCATTCATGATGGTGAAGAAACGATGCATAAAACTACTAATCTGTGAATGTGTTAATTCTGGAGATTTCATTTGAGAAAAATCTTCCAGTAAAATCAGCAGATAATTACTCAAAAATTTTTGAAGAATTTCCCAGTTCAGCTTACACTCATTTCACCAGTGAATTGCTGAGGAAACAAAAAAATCAGACAAAGAAATGACCATTCCTGATCACTAAATTTACAAGAAAAGAATGTGGAGAATCCCTTCAGTATGAGTTTCCCTTCCTCTGCATCATCGACCTAGACACAGACTTGTAAAGATGTTTTACTAACTTTTCTACACCCCACAGTCTTCAGCGCTTGCTTTTTCAAATATCACCTAAAAAATTTCCTCTAATGGTTCTAAACCCAAAGTGAATCCACATCTGCAATGGACTAGAAATGAAATGGGTTAAAACAGAATGAGTGGGAGTGAGAAAGAGAGGGACACATTTTTAGAAACTTTAAGAGTTTAAGAGGGTCATGCCATTTTGTTAGGATAGCAAAATTTTTGGTTTAACCTTTTATTTAACCTCAGCCTTCAACAATACCAATCGCAATATTAAACTTTTACCTGAGAGGTAAGATCAATAAGATATCATGACATTTCAGTAGCATAGGCCTGTGCAAAACTTCACAATAGTTTGAGGTTTGTGAACATTATGTTTGGGTGCATACATTTATATCCCAAGTGCAAATGACTCATATGTTTGGTGTGAGCAAACACAAGCAATCATGAAAGTGGTGAGTAGAACTCAGATATTTGCAAAAGATTTTCCTCTTCAGCCTTGTCTCTGTCTTTTATAATAAAAAATGTAAATTAAAAAATCAGCTGAAATGCTATGGGGAAAAAATCAATGGGCAATTTCCTTTAATTGAACTGCACTGATTATTGACTGAAATAATATGAGTGACTACATCTACTGAATCCAATGAGTCCTCAAAGCCTCTGGAGTCCGAGAGCACAGTCTCACCTGAGCCTGCTGTCAGACTGTCAGACCACTGTCCTGAGAGGTGACATCTGAACAGCAGCTCTACATCCAGCCTGGGTTAGTTATGAGCCCGGGACTTAAAATCCCCTGTTTCCAGGGCCAATGATATGAGTCTTTTGGTTTATAGCTTAGCTCTTCAGGAGCTACACGACAGGCACACACATGGCACACAGACTTTGCACATGCCTTTAACACTGTGCTGCTCTTCCCTTAACACTGCACAGGTAGAGATCCCTTAGCAAAATCACCATCCTAAAACCAGTTCTTTTTATTTTACCCTGACTTGGCTGAGTCAGCATCTGCAGCTGGTGAAACCCCTTTTGTGTCTTAGTCAAGCTACAGTCCATTTCTCTTCAATGTCCTCTTTGACCCCTGCTACCACCTGGCCGGTTTCTCCAACTTCTGTTTTTGAGGATCCTCCCCAAGAAGTCTGAAAAAAAAATGTCTTTTCCAGTTGAAGCCAAACCACTAGTCAAAATTTTATCTGTAAAGTAAATGTCTTCCATTATCCCTAGTCTGGAGGGTATTAATAGAAGTCTTACTAGCAGTATGATATGTAGCCTCACAAAGACTTTTGTTGTATGGCAACAGTCACAGTAATAGCTCCATAACATTAAAAAAGAATAAAAACAAAACCAAAAAACAAACCAGGATGTTTAATTCATTCAGCAGCTGCCCAAATAATTGCACTGCCTGCTCCTGCATTTTGGATTTCTGCTGCTCAATATTTTCTAGCTTCTTCAAAATAATATAAGGAGCCCACAGAGAGCTTGGAGGGAGCGATCCTGCTCAGAGCTCCCTACCCCAGCACACTGTGCCACTAGTTCTGGTGTAGAAGCCACAAGGTCTTCTGGCATCTCAGTGCTGGGGACAGAGCACTGATTTCAACCTCAGAGGTCCATATATTTCTTCTATTTGCGGTAACAGGATCCTTCTGAAGCTTGCCTTATATTGTCACTATGAAGAGGATCACAACTTTGGTGGAACTTGTGGGATCTGCAAGACAAAAAAATGACCCCAAGGAAATAACACAGGTGGGATTGCCACATATCTCTGCCCTCCTCCCTGTGAGTTTGTCTAGGGGTAGCTGCAGCTGAGCAGTGGAATTGGGTCACCTGTGAAACAAAGCAAGCACAAAGTGGAGAGGCTGAGACGACATGGACCACAGATGCAGCTCTCGCACATTGCTATTTTGTTAGTTTATAGTAATTTGGTAATTTGCACCAGCTGAACATGAGGCCTTTTTCTAAGTTAACTTAGTCCTGCATTTTCACATTAGGGGTTACAGTGAAACCATTTGAATAATCTGAACCCCATGATTTAGTGCACCAGTTCATGAGTGCCAAGTATCCGTACAGACAGGCACAGCACATGTGGGATGCATACAGGAATTCGTATGGGTAAAAAGAGAAGCTGTTCTCCCTAATCCTAAAAAACAACTTCAGAAACATTATAAACAAAATACATCCTTAAAGCAAAAGCCATGACTATGCAAGAAGAGGAAAGTACAGTGCTGTCAGTGAGGTCAGAACATGACCCTTTTTAGCTATAGGATACTTCAGAAATTATTTCACAAGCTTTTATTCTCTGGAACACAAGAAGTTGACTCCAGAGCTCAAGCTGCAAAGAGCAATTGTTATAGCTGAAAGTATTTGTTTCAAAGCACTGTGGAAGTAAATGAAAGTGTCATTTTGCTCTAATGTGATAGGCAGCTACTCTGCCTTGTCAGAACAAGCAAAGTCCTGTAAGCTTTATCCCATTGCCACAGGCACTTGGGCACCTCTCTGGAAATCAATCACAGATTGGCCTGAAGAAGAGCAGAGCTGAAACAATGGCACCAGAGTAGAGGACCCTTAATGAAAGCCATTTGCTAGTCCACACCTAGGCTGTCTAGACAGCACCTCCTGTGCTTTGATCACTGATAAACCATTCTAAATGTTACCAGTGCCCCTTTTTTGTTTCTGTTTACAGGCAATCAGTGGGCCTCTGGCCATTGCCTCTATTTCAAAGCAGTGCTTTTCATCTGACTGCAATCAAATAAAAAAGAACAAAGAGATGGACATTTTGGATATGAGATACTTATTTTCCTGTGATTTATACAATTCCAAATGAAGAGCAAAAGCAAAAAAGCAATTGTGAGTGTACATGTGATAAATGTTTCTAATTAGGCATGTCCTCTTAATCAATTTGAAAGCAGATTTCCCTCCAAAACCAGCAAAAATTCAGTGTAAGTTTGTTTGTGTGTGCATGTGTGCTGCACAACACACACATCTAGATTTTAGAGCCCTTTTCATCTGTGTTGGAGCCACACTTCATGGTGCTATTTTGTGCTGTTTGCTAGCACAGCCATCAGCTCCACTCTGAAAACCCCACATGAAATATCCAGGTATTTTTCCGAGTAGCTCTGCTTTATAATTTAACCACAGTAAAATTAGAATCATAGAAACTGAAAAATATACCAAAAAAATTTATGTGAAGCTCATATCCTATGCTCACCCAGCATATACTGGCCCATAAATAACTCTGACTTCTCAGTTATACATTCTGAGCTATATAAGTTTTTAAAGATTTGTCTAAATATTATTTTGTATGTGGATTTAAACACATTTTGCCAAATTCAGTTCCACAAATACCAAGTGGTTGCCTTTAGCTGGATGTCTCTACTTGAACTCTAAGCCCTCCTCATCTTTTATCTTCAGCAACTTGAAGTAGCCTACTTAAATTCAGCCTTCTCAGCCCCTCCCTACGTATGTCATGCCAGTTTAGACATCTTAAACCTCAATCACATACATTTTTTAAGAAAACCTAAAAGATCGTAAGGTCATGAAGAGATTTAATCTTGTCCCTTAACTTGGCTCAACCAGTATATAATTTGAAAACATTCTACTTGTTGTGTAGGAGTCCAAAGGCTATTTGGATGCAGCTTAACAACACTAAAAAAAGACAGCCCTGTAAAGCTGTGGGGTTTTGTTCTGTATACCTGAAAATTTGTCGGTTTCAAAAGTCAGGATCAAGACCAACTCTTTTTGGCTCATCTGTAACCTCCTAAAATCATGGATTTCTTTGCTATTTCCTCTTCTCTTCCTTCCAAGGAGAGAATGGAGAAATTTAATTATGTGCCTGATGGGAAAAGGGACAGATATACCCTTTCTATAGCATATTATACTTAGACTGCTGAAGATGACATATTCTGTGGTCCTGGTTGGCCAAGTCTTTGACTTCACGTGCTGTAGGATAAAACATCGTATGTCTATCCTTGCCCCAAAGACACACTCAGTATTTTCACTCCCTATAAAAATTCCATTAAGCTAATCAATATTTACCATATAGTGATAGTAGAAGTGATAATATCTGTTTTTCCATAAAAACATGACAATGCATCAAAACCCTCTCCAAAATATCATATGTCAACAAAGTAGGTAAGTAGAGGGGGAAAAAAAATGTCATAATAAACTTGTTTAAGAACAGAAGTGATGAAGAACAGAGAAACTAAGACTCTTTCCCAGGGCTATATGCATACCATTCATTTGCTAAACCTAACCTGATGCTAGTTTTCCAGGTCCCTTAGATGTGAAAGATCCCAGGGTCTCTGCAATGTCAGGCTAAGGGACTGCATAGGAAAACCCACCAACACTTAAAGCTTCACTTGTTCATCTCCACTGTTTGTTATCAAAGGTAGGATATCAGTTTTGTCTGACTGAAACAGGACTGGAACTGCCAAAAATTATTTTCCACTCCTAGAGTAATTATAGTAGTTTTAGTGGTGCCCTTTTAGGATGAAACAAACAATGCAGGAGTGAAAAAAATCCAATGACATCATTTATAAACACACTGTGATTCTTATACATTGACTCAACGGTACAGCATGCTGCACTCATGATCCTCTTATTCTTAGTAATATCCTTATCCAGTTTAATTCAGGAACCATTCCCTTTGCTTGAAGTCAAAAGAGTTAACTGGGTGTAAATCTCCCAGGAGTAAAGGGAAATGAAACAGTGCCCCTTGGAATAAAACCAAAACAGCTTTCCCAGAAAGAAAAAAAATACTGAAATCCTATGAGTACCCAATAACTTTGTGAACATACTGCAGATTTGAGCCAAAAAGACGTTAAAAACAACAGAACTTTGCCTGACTTCAGCTTGGTTTGAATGAAGTTTTTAATTATCTGTGCCTTCAAATTATATATTTAAACACTCAGTATAATTGGGAAAAAATAGAGAAATAGGAGCGAGATTGGGAATTTTTGTTCTGTAGCAGTCTTTCTTCTTCTAGCTGCAGTTAGCCATCAGAACTGTCATGTGTCATTTTTCAGCTCATTAGGTGGGATTTTGGCAATTTCTGCGTACAGTAAGAGGTATTGAGCAGTTGAAACTGGGAAGGTCAAATATTAAGAGCAATGTCATCATCCTTCATCGCTTCCAATGAAAAATTCTTGCATAATTGTTTAGTGCCATGAGCTGCCTTTATTAGGACATACTCATTTTTTTCCCAATTTCCATTAACTCTTGAGGCTCACAGCCAGAAGCCGTATGAGCAAAGAAACAGACTCAGATTGGATCAAGCTGTTTTGCTAATATCACTGCTGCCTGTATTAATTTAACAAGACTCCCCAGCAATGAGGGAGAAGCCTCAGAGAGAGACGTAGCATATGGTCCAGTAAGACACCAGAATAGACATCCCTTTGCATCTACAGACTATGTAAATTTTGCACAGGGCAATGCCTAATTAGCATTTGCCTGCTTTGGCCCCAAATCAGCAAACAACTTGCATGTGCATTTTACTTAGGCAAGTCCCCATGAGTTCAATAGCATTGCTTATGGGTAAAAACCACGTACATCCCTGTTAGCAGCACAGGGGCCTTTTTCGGGCAAACATCTGTTATGGCAAACATGCAACCAACACCATCTCTGCTGCAAATCAGCATACTTTTACTGTTGGCTCTGGGGTGGTCTGGCACGGTATGTATTATGCCAAGAGCCAAGAGAAAGAAGGTTTTCACAACGCAAAGTAATGCTTCACAATCCCGACTGTTTCTTCTAATGTGCTATTTCATGGTAAAGTTGTTTCAAGAAAATTTGTTGTATTTCTGAGAATGTTTCAATGCTAAAGGCAGAACTGACTTTCAAGACTCATCAGTACAAAGTAATTAACTGGAGTAACTCGAGTGGAAGAGATTGTCCCAGGAAAGCTCTCTGGTGTGCATGTGTAGATACTCTAGCCCAGAATAAGTGAGTTTTAGTCCACATCACAGTGTGTTCAGAAGCCTAAGGGGAATTACTCTGCAATAATTTAGTCTTTTTAGCCTTGGCCTTAAACTGCTCTCATTAAATCAGTACTAGAAAAAACAGAGTCTTCTTCTGGTAGAATATTTAAATTCAAATAAGCCAGATTTTATGGTATAAGCTAACTAGTTTTACTTTGCATTGAAATACCAAATCATGGTTGAGGGACAGTAATTTCCAGTTAAAGGACAGAAATTAGCAGCAGAAAAGCAGTAATTTTTTAAACCACTGAAAATAGACAGATGACAATGTCTTCTGTCTTGCACTTGCTAAATGTGTGCACAGATTTTTACATGGGCTCAGCTGATGTGCAGTGTCATCATTTGGTTGCAAATATGGTGCTTCAGAGTCCACCCAGATTTTTGCAATCATTTAAATTCATTTAAATCTTGCAATTTAAAATTCAGATTTGTATTGCAACAACTCATATCTTATTTTAGACTAAATACATAAGACCTAAGATACTCTACCTTTTAAAAAAGTGTTTTGTTTACATAAGAGTAGTATGTATAAGCTGTACATATAAACAGCTATACATAAATAATATTAATGTTACAAAACTCCTGCAGCTTCAGAAAGAAGCAAAATGTCTCTTCTTCAACCAAAGCATATTTTTTTTCATTAAAACGATACCTTCAAATGGTCTAGGCAGAGAAACACTCAAGCCTACCAAACCCCCAGAAAATCTGCATTTGAAAACAAAATCCTACCCATTGGTAAAACCGAAGAGGGAATTTCATGTATGAGGTTTTATCTTCCCCAGAAGGATTCTTTCAGTACAATGAACACTAAATTCTGTCAAGGTACTAGATCTCAGTTTTGGAGTGTTCTGAGACAATCACCTGTATAACAATTTATGAACTTGTATCATTGATCTTCTGGTAACAGAAACACCTGCATTCATAGACAAAAGGGGGGAAATACCTTATTAAAGTATAACTTCTGTAAATATGCTTCAGTCCAATTTTCTGCCTTGAAAAGAAGTTAAAGCATACAAACCTGGGCTGAAATGTAGGCAGTGTGAAGCCAAAGCAGAGCTCATTGTTGATTTCAATGGGGGCCAAGATTTTACTTTAAGATTCTCTCTCTTTTCCAGTTTCTAATAGATAATGGGGGGGGGGGTTTCGGTATTTTTCCGTGTGGGATATTGATATTTTTCTATGTCATGAAGACACAGAAGTAGATGATGAGACTGGTGGCCTCTGAGTCCATTGAAGGAGAAGTGTACACCCCTGAGCAGCGAACTGCAAGAAGTTGCAATGGCTGAAGAGCAAATGTGGTGTTAGAGTTCCTCATTTCCAAATCAGCCTTTGGATAGGTGAGGTGGTAGCAGGTAGAGTTAACATTAGGGATTTCTCCTCATATGTGGGCCAGATAATAGTTTGAGAGCCACAGCGAATGCATAGGGGCTCATCTACACACATTCATCTGTATAGGCACACAGAGGCAACACTTCAGTGTCGTGACACAGCTTTGAGGAAGAAAGCTGATATATATCACTTTGCCTATAAAATTGCCAAACAAAATTCACTAATTTCTTTTATGCAAAATCTTATAACTGTAAATACACTTAGTGCTACCATTATCAGAAGTAGAGATGACTAAAAGGGAAGGTAGTTTAGCTGTTCCCACTCAAGGCAAGTCTGTATCTGAATGAAGAACATTTTTTTGTTGTTTTGGTTGAAAAATGTAACAAATGCTTTCTTTGTTGAAGGAGTTTAATTAAAAGCAGATAAAAATCAAGAAAATATTTCTTGCATTCTTTCAAAATAGAGCAAAATGTGCCTGCAATTGTGACCTGAAAAGGACCTGTCTTTCTGTTTGTTAAAGAGAGACTGAAGATGCATTGTACAGCCTTATCTATATCTACCCCATCTGTCACATAATCCTGTTAAAAACAGGGTTGCTTATTCAACTCAGGCCCTTTCCAACAAAACTGCACTATCTTACTCATAAATGAGCTAGTACTTTTGCACAGTCCATTTTTATCATTTAGGTAATAGTAGCAGACACCCATAAATAGTTGCAAAGATAAAACAATTTTAGCATGAAAGGATAATCATATCATCCCAAAGGAATAAGAATTACAGGAAAAACTCACACCCCCCCCATGGCATTCATCTGCTCAAGAAATGTACCCAGAAGATACTTAAGTGAAACAGCAAAAAAACCTGTGATATAAATTATGCACCAGTGACCACATTTCCAAGGTGTTCTAAAAGTATGAAGTTAAATAGGAAGCTGCATCACTGAATTTATCTCTTCATATCTGTTCCCACAGTGCCACAGCACAAATCGTGTAGACAAGGTTTGAAAGAAGTGGTTATAATGCCTAGAACTGCTATCATGGATTCTGAAGGTACTTGCTTTACACTTTTCTACACAATGATTGCAGAGTATCTAACACAAGGAGACATTGCTCCCAGCTGTAACACACACAATCCTGTGTTCCATGGTGTTACACGTAAAGGCTTAGTGAGAGTAATAGGTTAACAAAGCATTGGCAAATGGCTGCTTTGTTCGTGATGGTGCAAAAATAAGCAGACAAGGAAATTGGGGCAGGGGGCTGGTTTAAATTCTGTAACACGTAAAACAATTTCTCATTAATTAATTCAGTCATTAGTAGCAGTTTCCCTGAGGGTAGTGTAACCTGAACAGGATATCACAATTACAGCACTCTTTCCTTTTTTAAGCTTGTCGGCATTTGACATGAAGAATTTATCAAAAAAGACATCTCCGTTCAGCAAACTCTTAAGCGGCTCTTCCTGACTTCCTTTATACATTAATTCTCATTTATCCTCCTGGTAGGCAAGATCCGTAAGAACACCAAAACTCACTGTACCTCTTCCTTTTCAGTACATATAAGACCTCTATTACTGTAGAATTTGTATGCCTACCAAAGCATCATGTATATACCCTCCCAACAACTCTTGGACTAAGGAATCCTGATTTAATGACTAAATTTTCAAAAGTAGTTAGGCATCACAAATGGGAGATATTTAAATACTTTTAAAAATCTGATTGCATAACGGAATGATCCAAGAAGGCAATAAGAAAGCAGGGACTGGAGACACAAGGCAGTATTCTTCTACCACTACACTTGGCCTTCATGTGTGTGTTGTGTGCGTGAGTGGTTGGAGCATGGTTGCAGAGAATAGCTTGTGCAGAGTCACTAGTCACTATTTCACTCTGTGCCCTGGCCCCAAGCCAAGCCACCCACCATTGCTCTGCTCTTAAGTGGGAATAACTGGAATTTAGGCAACACCAGGCTATCTACTTGAAAGCTAAAAAGTGGCTTGAGATAGAAACTGGTGGGAGTTCCCCCCAAAAAATCTGAAATGATCAGTCCTGTCCTGGAGGTTCTCAGTCCTTCAAAGACCAAAAAACAGGAGGAAGAAAAACAGTATTAAGTTGCAGAGGTCAACAGAAAAGGAGCCCCATATTCCTAGTGAAGCATCTTTGAATTTCTCTGAAGACTTGATGATGCATTCTGCCATCCCTCACATGATTCATATGAAAACATAACTCTTGCAAACAGAACATGCCACCTCCACGACTGAATGGTTGCTGAAAGCTCTAGGTTTTACTTCAGTGCAATGCATTTAAAGGTATCTCTGGCATCTTACGGCATTTCTGTGCAAGAGACTAAATCCCTGCCTTGTGAGATGTGTCTTGGCTCACATAGGACACTACTCTGTGCCCAAAGGGTACTACATACTTCCACTGTGTTGTAACATTAGCTATGCAGTGAAATACTCACAGGAAAAAATACTGTTTTGGCAAACAGGTTATTGCACATGCACAGAATCTAGTTAGGGCTTCTTTCCCACAGCTCTAGACTTTGATTTCTTTCCTGCTTCAGCAATGAAGAAAAGGGTTTGAAGACCTCAGACAGTCTGAGAATATTGGAATGGGAAAAAGCTTTAGAAGTGACGTAGTCTGTCCTTGAAACAGGATGAGTGAAACACAAACTGTGTGTCAGATTCTTTATGGTTGGTAGCAGATGGAGACACAGAAAAGGAAAACATGTTCAACCCAATATTTTAGGGTCACTTTAGAGCAACCATTATAAATTGTCATGTTCTGACTCAAAATAGCATAAAAAACTTATTCCTATACAGTATCGGCTGGTTATGGAGAAAATGGAAAAGGCTTTTTGCATCCACATTTTTCAGCTTCTCTTTAATTTTCTCTTCTCCTATGAACAGTGTCTTGGTTTTGGCTGGGATAGAGTTAATTTTCTTCCTAGTAGCTGGCATAGTGCTGTGTTTTGGATTTAGGATGAGAGGAATGTTGATAACACGCTGATGTGTTAGTTGTTGCTGAGTACTGCTTATGCTAGTCAAGGACTTTTCAGCTTCCCACGCTCTGCCAGGTGCACAAGAAACTGGGAGGGGGCACAGCCAGAATAGTTGATCCAAACTGACCAAAGGGCTATTCCATACCATACGGCGTCATGCTCAGTATAGAAACTGGGGGGGGTTGGCCGGGGAGCAGCGATTGCTGCTCGGGAACTGTCTGGGTATCGGTCGGCAGGTGGTGAGCAATTGCATTGTGCATCACTTGCTTTGTATATTATTATTATTGTCATCATTATTATATTATTATTATTATCATTACTATTCTACTTTGTTTCAATTATTAAACTGTTCTTATCTCAACCCAGGAGTGTTTCTCACTCTTACTCCTCCAATTCTCTCCCCCATCCCATTGTGTTAGGGGGAGTGAGCGAGCGGCTGCGTGGTGCTTAGTTGCTGGCTGGGGCTAAACCACGACAAACAGTTATTCCAGTCATCCATATATGACATTTAAATCTCTAAAAATATATCTTCAACATATAACCCTTTCAAGAAAAAATCAGGGCCGCAGATAGGCAGAACAAACCTTGACAGTCTTAACTGACCATTTCCTCCTGAATTAAGCAGCAAACTGCCAAGACTGAAGCTCTCCTCTTACAGAAGGTCAAACCCTTTATGTACATATATGAGGAATTTGGCTGAACTCTGTGAAACTACTCATGTGAATGTTCCCTGGGTCAGGCATTTAATTTGCAGATGCAGTACATTCTCACAGTGCATGAGGCAAAGAACTAGTAGTTCTAAGATAAAATATTTCATCTGAGGGTCAGGGAGGAGCCTCTTCTATAGGAATGCCACAATCACATTCCTCATCTTGCAAAAGAGAGGGAAGCCTCAGGACGACAGGGGAAATGTTAAGGTTCCCAGGCTGTGGCTATACCCCTTAGTTGAACAGATGTACGAAGAGAGAGCTTTCAGATAAGATTGACTGCACAACAAGCCAGACTTAACTAGCTGGAAAGTGAGCATGGTCATGTGATGTGGCAAAAAATCATTTCTGGACAAGTCTTCTAGGGCAAGACTACTCCTTGTTAATGAAACATAGAGGAAAGGCACTGACTGAAAGCCACAAACATATACAAGTTTGGTTCACACTGATCTTTGATGGGAATTCAGTAGCTGCTACCAATATCTGAACTGGTCTCTCAATGCTCTGTAAATGCCTTAAATTCATGTGCCCTGCCCATCATAAAGGTATCCTAAACTGTCAAGGTTTGGAATTTTCTCAGTAAAGTATCATTAAGGTACCCTTTAGAGTCTTTCTACAGAAAGTGGTGGTAATGGGGGTATCCAGAGGCACTGTAAGTTTTGAAAAGTTAGGCCATTAATTTGTTGTGAACTCATGTACTACGATTCACAGAATATGTATACTCTTTTAAAGAGCCTATAACTCATTCCATTAATCAATAGCATCATCAACTTCACAAGAGCAGTGACTATTGCACTTGTAGATCGCATGTGACTCTCCCTGATGTTGTTAAGGGGTCTTTCTGAAAATATGTGGTCAGAGCTTCAATGAAAAACTTTCTGACCACATTTTGTAATGATAATGACCAACACAGCCAGTCTGGATTATAGCTGCAAATAACAATTTAACCAGAGAATTTTATCCAATGGAAAAATCAATATAGTTTACAATGAGTGCATGTCTTAATAGCCACAGGGCAGCCGCTAATATTGTCATTAAAGGCATTCTGGCCTTTATTAATTTATGTTTTTCTTCTTAAAGAAAAATCTATGTGAGCAATAATCATAAGGGAACACCTCTACATTCATTTGCTTTTCAAATGTGCCTACATTATTTAGTTTGTCTAATGAATTTGTCTTGTACTAACATCTGAGCTATTGGTCCTTGCCCTGCAGCTCTATCTGGCATTGCTGTCAGTGGTAGCGTTGACTGAATGAGAACAGAGTGTTTGGGGATAACGTTAATGGGAAAATTTGAGAAGTGAACAACCCATCTAAATCTGTGTGTTGACTAAAACTCATCTAAATCTGTGTGTTGACTAAAAACACACTAAAGTGGCAGAAAACTATGTGTTTAATGATAGAGTTATTGTTAATGCCTCAAAATGTGTGCATATCAGAGAACTTTAATGTCTGAGGCTTCTATCCTGGTTAGGGCTTTACACATGCAGTTCCTGTGAAAACAGAAGAAAGCAGAACAGCTCAGTACCCCTGAGATCCTCACTCTCTGCCCACAGTGTGAATGATACACCCCATTGAAACAACCATCAATGCCATCCCAAAAGTTCAGAGTGAATCTGCTTAGTCCCTCTGTAGTTCTCATTAGATGATACTATAGCCTAAATGTCTATGTATTTTCTCAAGTACAGTGTCAGGACAGCAGAACAACTGAAAAGTCTAGAGCTGACCATTACTGCAGGAAAGGGACGGTCACTTTGGAGCATCACAGTATGTGTATCCATCCATCTCACTCTTTACAACCCTATTCTGCTTCAGTGCAGGTCTTCCACCATGGTCTCAGTAAGATTCTCAGGGTAGCACTGGTTTCAAAGCACAGAATCAATGAATCACTTCACATAGTCAGCTGAAGTAATAAAGGCTAATGCCTTCCTTGTTATAACTTAATATATTTCTTATGAGAAACCCCTGTAATATTTGTGAGATAATTCTTCAGCTTGGCTCAGACAAGACCTTGACCTAAGGCATTGAGCTGGCAGCTAGAAGACTGATTTCTAAGCCCATTTTTGCTGGTGACCTCCTGTGTGATTTGGGGTAAATCGTATCTGTGTTCCTGGTTTTTTCTCCTCACCTCTTTAACATGGGGTACTGCCTGTCTCCTCTCTGTATCTAGCTTAATAAGTCTTTATCCTGTGGACACATGGGAGATACTGTCATAAGCATGTCTAATCATGTAGGGATGAGAAGACAGCATTTTTCCAAGACTGATTTTATTTCTTACTCCTATAAAAGGAAATCATGTGAACAGAAATTTAGCGAGCATACAACTCTCCAAACACAATGCAAAAATTGAGAATGAACTGGCCTTCATTGTCATTAAAATTTCCTGAAACCTTTTCCTGCATGAGTATAAATTGGCAAGTCTGCTGGATTTCAGTGGAGTTAAAATGATGTGTGTCTTTGGAAGAGCCTATCCTAAACTACGACTGAGTTTGCTTGATGCATCAGATAGGCAAACTTAATCTCTAGAGTCTGCCAAAATTTGTACAGAACCATGCACCACAGAAATATTAAGGTATATTAGTTATATTATGTTTAGACTGACTCACACATCAAATGTTTTTGAACTATAAAATCACTCAAATTATACTTAATAGAAATCATAGTCCTAAGACATACTAAATCATTCTGCATTTAAAAATCGCATTTCTAAAAATTTAATGTGAAACTATTTCATTAGCAAAACAATCAGTATTAATGGTCTGATATTTAATAACTGGTATAAATTTGCCACATCATCAGTGCATCTATTACAGAAAGCTGTTCTGGCACAGCCACTCAAAATTGTTTGGTGCAGGCAACAAGGCACTCCTTATTCAAAAAGGTTATATACACTGTGGAGTCCCAGGCCTTCCACAACAGACATTGTCCCCTTCTGATTAAGAAGGGGAATAATCACCTTTCATCAGCTTTCCTCTGAATAAGAAATATTAAACCCCAAAAGAGGACTGCAAATCAGGACCAAGTGATGAGGTGTCAGGATACTGCCCATTTAAGAAAGAAGTAGTGATCCTTGTACTCGCCGCTCCAGGGGTTTCACTGGGTTTGCTTCTCAGAGTTATCAGGAAACAAATACAAATGAGTGAGTTGCTGGGAAAGGATGTTCCCAGGTGAGGTTTCTCCTGCTGCCCCATGTCATGTTCTTTACAAACTTGTTCTAAAATCTGGTATTTCTGCTGTGTTTTTTCCCCAGTAAAACTCAAAACAGGCCCATGAGGCTTTCAGGATTGTCCAAGCTTGAAAATTCTGCCTATCTTATCCCTCATCTCACTGGCCTCAGTGTGAGCAGAACCACATCCACATTTTCCATGGGAATGAAGGTTTGGAAAAAGGACTGAAATCAAAACAATTCCTAAGAAAAATCATTCAGATCACTTCTTACTTGTACAGCAGAACAGATTTACCATGTACCCAACAGGGCAGGGATGGGTTGCGCTTTTTCCTCATCCACAGTCCAGCAGCATGCAGCCCTGGTATCACATATGTTCTGGAGGTGATTTAACAGGAGGCTGGCAAAACCAAAAATACATCAGACAGAGAAACAAAGCCAGGGAAATTATTGTACCTCAGAAAAATGATTTGGCATATATTCCTCTGTTGTACAGACACAGTCTCTTTTCCCTCTAGATTTAAAAATAATTGTCAGTTTGCCAGCCCAAGTGTTTATGACATTTTTAATAGGAGTTGAATGAAAACTTAAGTGTGGAAAGAATAGTACCTCTCCATGAAAGGGTATCTACAAAACCACCACAGGGTTATTATAACAAAAAACTATGAATCTCTTTGACCAGGATATGTGACGATATAAGACACAAGATATTCTAGATGCAAAAACCACCTTATGCTTCATACATGCTACAGAGCATCCCAGCACAAGTAGAACACTGAATAATTTAAACCAAATATATGTTCTCTGATCAAAAGAAATGTGTTTCAATTGACCTATGTTGTTGGAAGTAATGAATATAAAAATTTTCATGGAAGATCATGGGCTCTTAAGACACTTTTAATTTATTTGAAAAAACACATAATGCTACCTTATGAACTGCATTTGTATTGATTCCCAGTCTTGGCCAGGGGCTGGAAGAACAGGAAGGACATTCTGGTGGTGATTATTCATTTTATCAGTTTTAAACAACTCTGCTTTATTAGGGGACAGAGACAGCTTATTCCGAAGAACTTGAAGAGGAGCAGCTCTTCCCTCAGCACAAACTTCCTGCTCAAATTAATTCAGGCCAATTTGCAGCTTCGAAAGGCACCTGCTGAAAGGAAGGCTTAGTGGGGCTGGAATGAATGAATGAGCCCAGTCTGATACCTGCCAGGTGGCCTGCAACCAGATTAGTTCAAATCAAATACTTAAGTAAGCAGAACTGTAGCCTAAACAGCTATCCCTGTGTAGTTATTTTTCCTGAGACACTGGCAGGGCAAAGATGTTTTTTCTTAGCTATTTCCTTTGCCACAGGCAACACCTTGGAAACTACTACTGTGAACTCCAGTTATCAACAGAACTGAGTGCTGAAACTCCTATCCAGGAATTTTGAGGATCAGAGAGAAAGCTTGATTTTGTGCCTTTAACCTGTGCTCAGCATTGGGTGTATACTTATGTTATGCTTTCTGTGTCTTTTCCTTCCCTCCACAATAAAATAGGATTGTTCAGTTGTGTGGCAATGGGAAGGGTAGCAGTCCCTCCCAAGCACGTGCAGATTGCCATGTGGATTACGTGTCTCAACTTTCTGGGAAGGATGTTGGAAATAGGATCGCAGGATTTTGGCCAAAATCTGCCTCTGAGCATAAAACTGACTTCCTCAATCTCCTGTATCTCTCAGTGGAACAACCCATGGTCCTGCATTTTTAGCATACTTAGGTAGAAGATCCCTTAACAGAACTGCAATTTTTGCCAAGGAAGATTGTGACACTAATACTGTGGTTATCCAGACCCTCTTATGAATATCTCCCCAAAACCCCAGACTGTAGCTACACAAACAAAATGCCACTTGCAGCATATACCTACGAAGTATAATCCTCCACATGAAGTGACTTGTTGAATTTCATCATGCTATAGAAAAAATGCTGGAGATAGCAGATAAGAAACTTGGCTGCTTCAATTCTGCTGTCAATGCTCTAAAACTCTTGAGTGAGCATTGGGAAGAAAACAAGTTGTCATAATGTTGCCTGAAGTAGGAAGTCCCAGTCGCTGAAATTCTATGTACCCCATGGTTGTGTGTCTCCTGGAAGAGCAGGAGGCTGCATACAAGTGTGTAGGCATGGATAACACACACAGGGCAGATGTTGTGCTGATACCTATTCATTGGAAACTGAGAGCCTGCTTGATTGCTAGTCAGAGCAGCTAATTTTCTTTTTTTTTTTTACCACAAGGAGCTGGTTAAGCATCATTTTGCCAGAAATAATGTTTTTATTTTTACATAAAGAATTAGAGCAAGCATAGTTCCCATTGAGGCATAGAAGGCATTTATTTTGGTCTCAAAGACTCTGCTATTTAATTTTTTTAATACATTCAGGGGAAAAAAAAAGAGTTTGCCTCACTATAAAGGTGAGGAAGTACAATACTTATGGATAAATTTATGAGAGAGAAATGAAGAGTAGCATTTTCAAAATGCTCATTATTTATAATTTTTTAATTGATGGAAGAAGCAGGTTTTCTAAGAAAATTCAATAGGTTTGTGCCATAAGAAGCAGAAGGGCTTTTAAAGGGCATCATTATGCTTAGTGATGATTAGAGGGGAGCTTTTCTTGTGAATAAAGCTTTTCCACTTTTAAGTTTCCTACTCTAAATTGCATTGAAAACTCGAAAAAGAGTTTTTCTAGGTTGCCGGATGAGCTCAGAGAGGCTATGAGCCACAGAGCTGGCTGCTCAGGGAGCTGCTTGACAGCTGGCCAGGGGTGAAAGAGATACTGCCATTTCCTATGATCTATGACACCAGCCAGCCAGCCCACACATTTCTAGGTGTTTTGGGGAAACAGGTAACTAACCAAGGCAATGAACAAAAAAACCCCACCATCTCCAAAAGTCTTTGTTCTCCAGACCATTTGAGCTGCTGGCCTGGAGCATTTTCTTTCCTAGATGTTGGACTGGGGAGCCAAAGTGGAAGAGAGAGAGATCTCAGGCAGGTTCCCATCACAAAATAGCCTGCTTTCTGTCAAAAGATGTAGTAGAGTTGACCCACCTAGACTAAATATTTTGATTTCCAGCAAAGCACTGTGATGCCACAGCCACACCATGTGCACTTTCAGGTGCCCCAGACTCCCACAAGGTGCTGGCACCAAGCCCTGCGGAGCTGCCAAGGAGAGTTCTGAAGGCAAAGCCAGCCATGGTGTCCAAAACCCAACCACATTTTCTGACTCCCAGCTGTCACTTAGGCTTGAGACTTAGCCATTGACTTTCCCAACTCACCTAAACCTGATGTGAGTTGTAACTCTTGTATGCCTGCCCAAATGTTGGCTGCCAGTGATATTTGGACAACCTATTTCTGATATTATTTAAAAAGTCACCCTACATGCCTCAACCAGTCCCATCCTGTTAATTGCTACAGAACTAGAAATTCAACCCAGATGTCCTAAGGAACAAAGACCCTACTTCCTAAAGTTCCATTTGTAGTTTTGGCATAATGTCTTTATAACTGGATTTTCTCCATGAACAGAATAGTTTTCTTTGAATCCCCACCCCCACGCCCCAAAAAGCAAATTAAAAACTTCGAGGCCATTAAAAATATACTAGCCAAGCCCAAAGTTATGAAGCTATCCACTGGCCCACAAACAAGAGAAATGTTTTCAAAGCTGCTGTACTTGTTTTCAGAATTCTTTGAAAAACAAATGTTGAGTGAATAATTTATAATAATGAAAGCATGTGACAAATATTGCTGCTTTTACTGTTTGGATAATTTTGTGGAATATGTAGGGTTTTTTTTCCATGTGTTCATTTGGTCTTTGGACTTAGTTCACACAGCTTTTTTTCAATTTTCATTTACCTCATACCTGACATTTTAGCTGGTTTGTTGAATTGTTGGCAAGAGTCATTTTTTATGTTTCCTGATAGACTGAACAAAAATTTCAGTCATTTTTTTGTGTGATACCACAGAATAATTTTTTTTTCTGTTTTCCATCTTCATTCTTTAATACTATTTAATCACATTATCATATGAGTTTAGCATTCATTTTAGCAAAACACAGAAAATATATGAAGCTAAGCAAATTCACTTAAAAGTTTATTTACAGACTTTTTTTTTTTTTCTCCTTGCTTTTCAATCAACTTCTTAAAAAGCAAATTATATTAGATTACTGTTTAATGAAGGATTATATTTTACTACGGGTTAACTTTTTCCACAGTGACATAAAGAAAGCTAAGGAAAATGACACAGCCTGTAAACGATTGCCATATTTTAAGCCAGAGGCAGCTTCTTTGCAGCAGCAGACTAAGGCTTAGGAACCACTACAAAATTCAAACCTCTAAGTGAAACATGAGCTACAGTGTAAGTTGTTCTCAGCACACATCTCCGTATGCCTAGATGGTCAAATTTGAAGTATATTCTCAGTGGCTGCTCTTACTGATTTAAAAATTCAAAAGCCTCGCTACATTGTGCATGTCATTTTTTACCAGAAAAGTCACATTATAGTTACTATAATTGCTCTCTGGAAGCCAGATATAAGCCTGTGTTTAAAGGAACACATTTTTATTAAACTTTAATAATGGTATTGTTACAGATTGTTCTACCAAACAAAGTAACTCAGCCTAATGTCTTTTTCTTAAAGGAAACTCTGTTGGAATAATATTTTCTAGCCTCTCCTCAAGGCAAATCAAATTTTCAGCACAGCCCTCTGGAAATGTTCCACAAAAAAAAAAAAAAAAAAAAAAAGTAGAAAATTTTCCATGTGCAAAAGGAGCAAGTGCAGATTGAGTGTTCAGCATCTAACTGATGCTCGCATGATGGTGGCTGGATCTTCAGCTGGTGGGAATGAACACAGCATTAACATCTTATGCTGGGAGTTCCTCTCACTTTTGCTGATTGAGGAATTTGACCCATTAATTAAAGGATAATTGGAAGACTGTCTTGGAAATCTTTCTCATGTACCCAAACCAGAGTGATGAGAATGTGTGAATATTCTGAATTTCTTTTTCTTTGCAATTACTCTTCAAGTAAAAAGTCCTTCATTTCTAAATTCAAGTTCAAAGTGACGGGAAAACATGTGGCATGAAGGCAGATCCTGTGTCATTAGTGGAAGAGGGGCCACATTGGCATTGAGATGCTGGGTAGCCAAGACCTCCTATGGGGATGCACAAGGCTGTGGCAACATCAGTGCTTTGTCCCAGCAGTTTCAGGCCCAGCCCAGTTCAACGCTGTTTCCCACCGGAGACTGGACACTACTCAAAAGCACTTTTCTTCTCTTGCCAGTGAGCCATTCCCAACATTTCTCCTCAGTGCAGTTTGCTGATGTGTTTAATCTGGCTGGCTGGCTGCCAGGTGAAGATTTTTGGGGTGCAGTTTATGGGGCCAAGAAGGTTAATCGAACTTACTCTAGTCCCTAAAACCAACAAGTTTTGATAGGAATCTAGTTTGTTGGAAGAAGCTGTTTATTAGGTTTACCTGCATTTACTTCACCATTCATACACACAGCACTGGGCTGTGTTTTATGCAATTACCTTTGCCCAGACAATGAAAACTCTGTGTTAGCAATAAAACTATTTCATGGAAATATTAGTAGCTGCAGTCAACTGAGGATTTTCACAGTGGCCCAAGCTTTGAAACTAATTCTTTTTGACTACTAAAGCTGAAACGTGTTACTACTCTGAAATGTACTTATTAACTCTATGAAGCCTTTTATTATGTCAAATGGTATGATTTTTAAAGGCAGGCAGATATATAAAATATACCTAATCCCAAGAGCGTATTTTTTTCTAGTGCTTAATAGCCAGCAACAAGGGAAGCAGGAAAAGTAGGAATTGCAAATAGAATGTGAAATATGAACTAAATGTATTTGGTGCAGAATCAATTATATTACTAATTACAATCAATGACTATGACACTTTTTTACCCCTCCCTATTCTCTAATGATTTCTATACTGTGGTCATGAGGTACTTCCCAGAAATACTGATTCACCTATAAGCTATAGAGCAAAGCTACAGAGCTCTAGAGCCAAGCTCTGTGCCTTGGAGAGGCACACCAATTAGCATGATCCCGTCTTGCTGCCAACTGCTGGCTGTTGAGGAAGTGCGTTGGCTTTGGTGGTGTGTTTCATAGTCCCCAACACAACTGAAACAGCAGTAAGGATGTGAAAAAGAGGCAAGTAGCTGACAGAGATGAAATTAAATAAGGGGTTAGAGTGCCCTTTCATGGACTTCAGCCAGTCTTATTAGCTAGACAGGGAAATGGACATTTGGAAACAGGCACAAGAACCTGAACAGAAAACCTAGAAACAGCAGATATATCTAAAAGATATCTAATATTTCTATTAGATATATAATATATCTAATAGATATATCTAGATATCTATATATCTAATAGATAAAGCTATATATAAAAAATAAATGGCAGATACATATAATATTATATATATATTAAAAAATACAGCTTTGTGCTCTGGTTACTTTTTCAGTTGCCTAAGTATTTTAAGAATGAGAAAGGAAGAAAGAGATAGGGCTTTGATGCATCAGAAAACAAAATCAAAGCTCTTCCATAACTTTGACATCAAAAAATACCTTCTTTACCCTATATACAATATTTCCAAAATGTTAAGAGGAAAGAAATTACTTCCAAAACTCTACTGATCTATTTAAATTTGAAAAATGAAGTAGTGAACCTATACTCCAGCATGTCCATTGCTCTTGAGAAGGGCTGTGGCTCCTGGGCTACACAAAGGATATTCCCCAGAGAGGCTCCCAGCATGTTGCTGTGGGAATAGTTCCAAAAAGGTAATAGTCTTCCCAAAGAATAAGACAGAAGCATATGTAAAAAAGGGTTGTTTCATTTATCTACAAAGAACATCACCCATCCAAGGAGGTAATCTGTTCTTTTTCCTTTGCTGTTATTTGTACCTAGGTTAATTGTTTCTGCTCTTCAGTCTTACTCAGATTCCCTCTCTGTTCCTCTCCAAACTGCCCACCGCTTTTGCTTCAACTGCTTTATTTTTGCCTATCCTGTTAAACAGTCATATCTATTCTTCCCATTTGCCACCTTTCTATGGGGCATGCAATGTAAATAGTGAATATAAAATGCAAAGTAAAAAAACTTCCCCCTTTAATCACAAGTATAGCATGATTATGTGCTATATAACGATACATGTAGACCATTGCTCTTGTATGTTACTGTTCTTGCTCAGATTTTGTATGTCTTTTGTACTTATGCAGAAAATACTCTGGAAATTAAAATGTCTCATTTGTTTTATTTGTACAGTGCCAAACAAAAAGAGTCTTCAATGCTGGTAATTAAAAAAAAGAAAAAAAACCAAACCAAAACACAAACAAAAAAAACCTCCAAAACAAAACAAAACAAACCAACAAAAAAAAAAAACCCTCATAAATAATAATGTCAGAACAGATCTATTCTGACCTAAGATGTGTACCAAGGAAGCTGTAAAGCAATGGCCACTGCTCTCTCTGGGATCTCTGTGGCCAGGACCGCACACTGCCTTCAGTCAGGGATGGAAGAAGCAGTAAAAGGAAAGAAGAAGGTGATGACCCCCATGGGATCATTTTGAAGCTGCGTTGTAGTAGTACAAGCCCAAAGGTTGTTTTCACTAAGAAGATCTCAGGATCATATCTAGAAAAATATCTTTACCATTGGCACTAATGGTATGCTCTCCAAGCAATGTACTGTAAGAGAGGAATTGGAAAACACACAGAGAGAAACTACTGAAGTAACATTGATGGTCCTAGAAGCTCTGGGAAAGTGGAAGAAAGATCTCAATGAACTAGATATTCCCATGTGCAGTCAGGATCACAAGACAGTTGCTGCTGTAAAGTTCCCTTTAGCAAAAGAAGAAATGTTCTATTTTTGCAGCAGTGCCTTGGTTTATAAGGATCTTCTGTGTAAAACAAAGTGGTGAGAGCACCAAGCTAAGATGTAGGAGAGCTAGGTTTGATTGCTTCTTCATCTGAAGAGATTTTGCAGTTTTCTGTCAAAAGGCTTGGCTATTTTAGCTAATTATGGCTTTCCTGATAACTGGAAGAAGTGGCTTTGATCTGATTTAGGATTAGGTCCTCAAACACCTTTAAATGTGGCTCCCAGATACTCTGGCAAATAAGACCACAGGAATATAAATATCTTTGATACACACAGAGTCAGGTAAAACAGGTTCGGATGACATGGCATTTCTGAATGATCAAAATTCAGATCTCTTATTTTCCTCACTCCTTCTCTCCATTTCCTCACATAAGAAATTCTGGGCATAAGAGCCCATTTTCCTGTTATGTCCACTCAAGAGACAGTTCAGTAAGGCTTCTAGGTCCGGACAAAGTCCTCGGTGCACGTGTGCAATACAAATAGCAAATAAGCACCATAATACAAAGCATCATGTTTAAGAAATGAAAATGTCTGTGTTGAATATGAACTTAATTTCATCTTGGTTTTATGTGATCTTGAATGTTATGTTTTTCTAGCTATTCCTCAGATGCACAGTGTATTCTTAGTATAAAATGATGTTATGTGTAAAGAAATAAATTTACTTTCTTATTACATATTGAAAGAGAGTATAAAGGTAATGGAAGCCCCTAGCAAATCCATGCAATCTGATATACTGCCTCAGCTGAGCAGAACTTACCATTACCTTTCTTATCCACATTTTATAGTTTTCACTTCATATCATTTCTTAATAAAATTACCTACATTCTCTATTATAGTATGTACATTCAGAGATGTGGACACAACATATAATTAATACAGCCTTTTTTCCCTCTTTCTGTTTCAGATTATAGACCTGGATTTTGGAAAAGTGCATAAATTTTATATTATAGCATGAGAAGCAATTAATCCCATTAATAAGCAATAATTCACATAATTCAGATCATGGGCTGTCACTATGAATGACTTCATTAGCCAGCTTTTTACCCTAGGCTAAAAAGCCATCTTCATTAATTCTGTAGAAGGCTTATTTTCTTCTCTTGAAAAAACACAGTCGAACCCATTTAAAGGAATACGCCCATTAACAACAGTTACTATCAAAGACAAAAATTATTCAACAGCAAGTCCCCATAAATGTTAAAATTATTTAAAAGATCAAACATTTAGATCACATTTATTTATGGAATGAATGTCACCAAGAAAGCAGTTGTTATGAATAATCATTTTCTTTATTGTGAAGGATCCCAGTTATAGTATGGACTTGATAATGAGCATATCATGGCCACATGGAGTTGAATATACTTATTACAAATCATTTTAATGATGTATTAACTTTTAATTAGATATGCACTTCAAATTAAATATACAGTGAGGTGAATATAAGTGGATTGAGAAAGGAAACTTGGGCAGAGGTTTCCTGCATTATTTTATTTCTTCTGAGCTGTGACATTAGTACACATTTTACTGAACACCTTCCTTACTATGTTACATCCTGGGACTTGCAGTGAAAAGTATCAGGGAAGAATATGGCTTTCAAACACTTCCAGGATAATGGTTTTCAATGGTTTCTCTGCATAGATCTCCAGGCAAGTAAAGGGAAATCTGCAAATGCTGTGAAACACAACTTGAAGAATTCATTGCTGTAACATTTAAGATACGGGCACTACATCTTCTCCCTAATTCATAGTACTAAAGCAAGGTATTTATTAGTATTATGAAGGGAAGAAGAAAAGAGTCTTAATCTTCTTCACTGAATTAAGGCAGACGGGTCTGGGAGTGAAATGTTACTCTCCATGAGTAAAGATGGTCAGCTCATGAGGTTTGTAAAAACTATTATCCTCCAATGAAAAAGCTAATGAATAAAATACCGCATTCTACTACAAAGCCTGAAAATGTGACTGCCCTTAAAACTGTTTTTTCATAAGACGTGAGTGAAACATTGTGCTTTCCTCTTGTTTGTGTGTATTCTGGTGTCTGCAAATTGCCTGTGAACTATGAACAACAAAATAAATAATATGTCAGTAAGCCAGAATTACTTCTATGATTGAATGATAATAAAGAACTCTCTATATATTTTTTCTTCGCTATTTATAATGGGTTGGATAATGCCCTGCCAGGCATGACACTGAAAGCTTTCCATTATATGTCCTTAATACTCAACTCTTTCATTATTCAATATGTCTGAATATTCTAATCTGCTCTTGAAGAAAAAAAAAAGTACAACAATATCACAGCCCAGGACAATTATGCCACATTTTTATTAAATTAGAATGGGTTGTAAGTTTACCTTAATGACCACAAACATTTCCAAATAAAAACAAGATTACTCCTTGCTTGATTTTTTTCCAGATTAAAGGTTTGTGGATTTTATTTTCAAAGGAAATTATCATTTTCATACTGCTATATACTAACGAAGTGGTGAGAAATGCTTCCTTTTATTGAGATGGCAATGGTGTAGCAGCTGTGATACAAACACCACGCTGGATGAGCAGCAAATCTTGCAGTGTAGAATTGTTCCAGTAAACGTTAAGTGATTTGAAAAGACCTGACAGGCGAGAACAGCAAGCCCTGGAGTCATGTAAAATGCAAGAGAAATACCACTTTATGGATGCTTTATGATGGCTTCAGAAACAGAAACAACAAACTAGCTATTAAAATATAATTTAGCAATAATATTCCTCCCAGTTTGACATCTATCTATGAGAAATAAATTCTTTTATGTTTAAGAACAATCTAAAGTCTTAAGAGATGCTCTTATTTCTTATAGATGGCTACATTTGGCTGGAATGTATGGAAATAACTTTCAATTATATGCTACATTGGTACCAGTCAGAATAGCTTATAGCTGGGGAGGATCTTTTCCCTCCCTCTCTCCTTGGTGGTGTATTCTTGAGTGTATTTTAATAAATCCCTTGGAAACGAACAAGGAAAATTACTCAACATCCTCCAGAAACTGAAGAGTGAAGAATATGAATACGCAGTAATAAGCTAATTAATCAATCGATTCAGCAATGCCTTCTAGTCATACAGTGCTGTTAATCCGGAAGGCTCTGCAAGTGCTGGAGTCGGAGGGAAGATTTTTCTGGTGTAGCCATTTTGTAGCAGTGATCCTAAATCTCATTGTGAGGCTAAGAAGCAAGGAATAAAGTGTCTAGCTGAAATGCTAAGGGAATTTAAGGTAGACTAGGTAGAATTTATATCCTTTCTTGGACTTTGGTTAGGGTACTAAAGTTGTCACTGTGCTAGCAAAGAGCACCTGGGGATTCGTAATGACCAGACGTGGTCATGACCTCTGTTTTGCAAATAATCCAAAAAACAACACATCCTACATAACAGTGATCCTTACCGCCAAGCAGAAGCACTGATGGAGGAAGGAGTGCCATGAGGAAAGCATTGCTAGCATGCAGCACTCCACAGCTTAAGGCGGGGGGGGGGGGGGGGAAGTCTTGTACCTCAACCTTTCTGCATCACTGCCACAAGGTTCAATGTTGCAAATTGTCAGTGCCACGGACCCCACTTCTGGAAAGCACTTAAGCATGTGCTGAACTTGGAATGAATAAAGCAGTCAGAAAATGTCATAGCACTTTGCAAGCCTTCCCTTCCTTCCATTGTGTTATTTACCTAAGCAACCACCAGTTCATGTTGTAGCTTTTGTTTTAAGGGTCTGGGAAAAAAATAGGGTTTGTGATTGTGCTATGTATTGGTGAAAAGCAGCTTAATGTAATTTTCCCATCCAGTTAAGTCCATTCAGTAGAATAACCCACACATCAACAAGTCGGATATGAATGGATACTGTCTACCAGTGCTGGTCAAGACTGATGTTTTCCAAAGGCTCTGTACACCTGAAAAGTTTTAGAAACCTGCATCTGCTCCTCAACTGCAAAGTATCCCTCTCCCATTTGTTGCACGCATTTCCAATGTGAGGCTCTCATAAGAAATGCAGCTGCACCTGGTGTCCAGTGAACAGAGGCTTGAGGAACCCCTTTTCCCCAGCTACTTGGACATAAGAAGTTGCTGTGTTGTCCTATGACAGACTGCTTGGTGACAGCTCTGTGTATCTCTGTTACTTCAAGTCTGGATTTAGTGCATTTTCCTCCAAGAAGGACTGTACTCGGAGAGCAAACTTGAAAGAGCAAATGAGGCAGTTGTGCGTTTGCTTCATAGCACCTAATTCAAAGATCACCTGACAGCTTTATGGTCTGCTCCAGCTTATATTCTTAGGGGGCTGATCACCTGAAAATTCATGGTAATTGGATCACAGAAGTATATTTTCATTCTTGTCTAGAAGACTTAACAATTTCTGAGTTAAAATGAATGGGGCTGTAGCTATAGCAGCAGCAAGAGGAGCATTTAACTACAGGATTTTCTTCTCTTCTTCCTGCAGCAGAGCCTACTCTGTTGCCTGTCAAGGCTGGGTGATCACTGACAGCCATGATGGATGAAGTGAGAAAGAAATATTTATAGATATTCATATTGTTTTTATTTCCATCCCTCCATTCACTGCTATCCTTCCTTCATCCATCCCACATAACATGCCTGTCGTCTTTTATACATTAATTCTGAATTCAAATTCTTCCTTCTTCTTTTTTCCTATAATTTTACGGTCTTTGAAGATAATGACCACATCTGTTCTTTAGTTATCAAATATGTTTCTTATTTTAATGATTTCCTTTGCCTTTTTAAGTATCACCTACAGCAGATCTAAATTTTGGTTGCACTGATATTTTAGTCCTCTCCGGTTTACAAACTGTGGCTTTGTCCTGGAGAGTGTTTTGCTCTTTCTGCTCTCATGGACTTTCATCTCCTTCTGTCAGTTGCTGTTATACAGTTGCAATTTGGGCAAAGCAAACGAAACCCCATTGTGTCTTTAAGCTTATCTATTTCTGCTACCTTTGTCCTTTTGATTATCTGAGAAGATGAATGGAAGAAAAGACAGTTCACTCTGCTTACTGTGACTCCACTGTCGGGATTTTGGTTTGGGAGCTTTGTTTGTTTTTTAAGCAATGGAGAAGTTGAATATACTAAGAGACTGTTTCTGTCTTTAAGAAAATAATATTGATTACATAAGAAATCTCAGGTAGTCTCATACCACTTCAGGAACTCTTCAGAACAGAGTGGAGCACAGTGAATCCAGATTCTGAAATTTCTCCCTATTTCTTACATTCACTCTGGTGATTCAGCCTGCAACCCTGGCTGGTGGTGAGGGGATGCCCCAAGCTCTTGTGCCATGACTTTCCATTCCCGGATCATGATGATGTTCCTATCTGGGCTGTATGCCTTTGTCTCCTTCCCATGGTAGTGAGAGCATCAAGAACAGCTGACCTAAGGTCAAGTCTCAGCTTGGTGAGGAGCTGGTGATGGAACAAACACCTGGACCTGACAACTCCAAAGCAATGTGAAATACAAGTTTTTCTTCTACACCACCTGCCTGCCTCTCCAGACTCTGATTGAAGCAAAGCTGTGAAATGTCCCATAATTTAGTGTAACAGCTTCTCTTACCCTCCTCACCCATGGCTACTCTCCTTTGTGATGCCAGGGTAAGCCACAACAGAAAACACACATCTTCTGCTTACACTGACCTAGCACCTGCCATGTCAGCCCAGCCTTGAGAAGGTCCCAGGCCAGGCTCTGCTCTGTAAGGGACCTACTTGCCTAATACTCTTACTAGAGCTGGGCACTGACTTCTGGGCATTGAAATCCCAAAGCCGGCCCCTCAGATCTCACTTTTCACTTCTGTATAATTGGCCTAATCTAAAGTTCCTTCTATGGAAAGAAATGGTGCACGATGACTTTTGTGAGATGTGGATCACGCTCTGCATTAAGCTGGTGTAGGTTTTTTTTAGTTTGTAAAATGGAAACAACCAAATTTCCCTGTATGATGGAATCATCAAATCCTGCATTTCCAGGATGTTATATAAATTCATCATGCTGCCTGGGCTGTTCTGTGTGCAGCTGTCATTTCTGAGCAGAAACTAAGAAAATCCCTCAGCTTGTTTCTGAAACTCAAACCTAAATGTGTGCACTGTAGAGCCCTGCTTGAGGACAATTGCTTGTCATCTGTTTTTCAAGGGTTCTTTTAGCAGTTTCAGCCAGCCAACGCATTGTTCTGCCATGCAGAAGCTGATCTCCAGAAAAAAATATTTGTGCATGTAGAAAAATTAGAATAGTCTTATATGTCCTTTCATTACAGTTTCATTTTGTATTCTCTGTAATAGCCCATATCATAATAAATTCATGATGTAGTCCTGTGAATGTCATTGTTATTTAGCATTATTTAAGCACTCGTTAACAGACCCTTACCATGCTGCTGCTCCACACAGAATGTACACAGTCATTGAATGAAGACTTGCTCTGAAAATTTTACTGACTTCTGAAAGGCTAGTTTATTGCTATGGTTAGCACTGTTAGTAATACCAGTCAAATTTCATTACTTCCAAGCATTTTTTCCTAAGGTGAGTGGCAATGGAATTTAGCTCTTCTTTTTTAATCTAATAAAGCTATTTGTTGTTACCTTTCTTTTTTCTTCAGAGATTGGTATTGCCCAAGTACCACCTTGCAACATTTCACCACATCAAACAACAAACCATCGATCATAAGCCGCAGGAATACGGGCCTCCTGGGAGTGCCAGATTAAATGTCAGTTGTGTAATGCAAGTTACACCACCTTGTAGGAAATCTACTTGGCCTCTTTCAACTACAGTGGTCAGTCATTTCTGCCATCTTTCTTTTCTACATCGCTGGCACTGGTAAGATATTTTCTAGCAGTTTGTTCGCTGGTATCTCCCATCTGCCACTCTCCCCCAGGCAGAAGTGGGAGACAGACACAATCAGGAGTGACTGAGGTTCTCAAATGAGCTTTTAATATTCCAAAGTTTCTGCCTCAGACACTGAAGTTCAGGAACCTCTGTCTCTCTCTACACAGCAGAAAGCCATATTTCCTTTCAAAGAAAGCCAAGATGTTTCATCATCAAGAGGTACAAGCAATTATCAAGCTCATGGTTGCAGTCCAGAATATTACTTGCCAGGAAAATAGCTCACTTGACATTACTTGTAGACAGTGCTCAGTCCAACATAGTGAAAAATTCCTAAAAAAACACATTTGGCATTCTTTTAGCCTGTTTCTGCTTAGTTCAGGAAATCCCTCATTCTTTTTCTTCATGACTCCATTTAATTTCCTCTCTATGGCAGTATTTGGTATATGGAAGTTATTAGCTCACAGAAAAGTAAAAATACAAGAAAAGAGTACACTCATGGCCTCATTGAAATAACATTTTTGCCTAAAATTAAAGTTTTTTCTGACCATGGCTACTCCTATGACATTCTTAAAATTCAGAGTATGTGTCTTTCTGAAAAATTCCCCAGCCCAGCTCAGCTGAAGCCAAGAGGTCTGGTTCAACATCATGGTTGCTGGGTGGGACTTTGGGGCCGATGCTCGCTGGGTAGTCAGATTTTTATCATTGTAAACCTTTCCAGCTCTCACAGCTATGAAAGGGCCCTTTGGAGACACACCTAAGATGTGCCAGGTGCCCCTAATACATACTTTTTGTCTGCATTTGCAGCCCGTGCTTGGACTGCCATACACTGTTCTGCTCCGTATCCTACTCTGACCCACATGTGAGTAGGTGGTTTTGATGTTTTCTTCACCATCCAGCTAGACATCCAGATGGGAATCTGTTTTATTGACAGCTAGAGAGGCATAGAAATTTTCTCTTCCCAGGATGGCTTTTACCTTGGGGACAGTGGGGCACATCTCTGCCGGACCTTTACGAGCCTCCCTAAAACATGTCTTTGATGGTCTGTCTTGAGAGCGACCACCAGTGGCAGCACACAATGCAGCAAAGGTATCTGGTGACAGTGGAGACAACATATAACAAGTTTCCTTGTGAGTTGTTTGCTTGTGTTTTGGAGATCCCTTTTGCTATCACATAAAGCATGTTCCAGAATTATGCTGTGTTCATCTGTCCTTCCTACAGACCTCAGTGGGTCTATAGGGCCAAGCTGGCAGAAGCTAGCAGGTGACAGCTCAGGCTGAGTGCAAAAGGGAACATGCAGGAGAAAACTACAATGTCCTTTACAAAGTAATGGCCATTTTTTTTCTGCTTTCCAATATGAAAACTAAATATGCTTCTCCTTCATATTATCTTGAAAATTAATGACCTATACTGTTCTTACTATGTACAGTATCATTCTATTAAATCTCTATTGTGCTATATGGATGCCCGCACACATTTGTACAGGAGTTTATTACTAAATTTTCTTTTCAGGTGCACACAATCTTAAAAGTATTTGACTTACTACTGATCCTTCCTATTCAGCAAGGCTTTATTTTGTACAGGAGGGAAATACAAGTCTTCTGCTCAGTACTTCTTTTGTTTTTCCTCTGTGCTTTCTGCTAGACTAGCATAAAAATAGTCCAATTTTCAGTTTTCAACATCTTTCCCTGTGAATGTGTCAAGTAAGAGATACTTGAACTCATTGTGTTCCCCCATTGCTACTCACAAAAGACGCATTGTTGTAGACATCAGTACCCTACCGTGTCTGATCATTCCCTAAAAAAATTTCCCCAGTCTAAACTCATCTAACAGCCATAGAAAAGATCTTTCTCCCTGTGACAGAAGTGGATTCTTTTGGTTACTGGAGCCTAGGAAGAAGTTCAATCCTTCTGAGCCCGCAGCCTGAAGAAACGTTGTTCCTATCTGCACTGAGAAATTATTAAAAACCAAATACGTAATTAAACTTTAATTAATAAAATCATTAATAAGGTTATCAATTTTTCATTATATGAATACTAGGCAACACAATGAAAAGTTAATATAGTCATAATGTGTTATTAATGAACAATTAATTACTATAATTAGGAGGTGAAAGTGATTACCTGAAGAAGTGGTTTAGTGCAGATTATTAAGGCAGAGTTTTGATCTTCCACTTCTTATGTCCAGTGGTTTTAAAACTGAATCTGGACAAAACTGTGTTTTCAAAGTTACATAGATGTAAATCCACAGGAGACAACTGATTACGTACTTTCTTGCAGCTAATGTACATTTTTAGAGACAAAAATACCGTCTGGTAGTGGAGATGACAGTGTTAATGAACTTTACCAGAAGATGAGATTTATAGTAGCCCTTATGTTATTCCCCCAGTATGACTGTGAAGAGAGACAAAAGTCAAAAGCCTAGAAGAATTTTATTTTGACTTCCTGTGATTTATTTTTTCAGCTCTTCAGTGTATATTTTTATTTATTACATATAGTTTTTACTAGTTCACTCTATGAATATACAAATAAAGAACTTGAGATTCAGGAGCTGGCAGTTTCTCACATTCACCAGTGGAAATGTTGTAAGGCCAGAAAGTCTGTGATAATCCAATCTAGTCTTTCCCATGACACAATCCATGGCATCCTGTCTACTGATCCATGCACCAAGCCCAGGAGCTCCTCAATGAACAAATGCCTCATTTTAAAAAAAGGCATTCAGTTTTGATTTAGAAATCTCTGTTAGTGAGGACTTCACTATGACCCTCATAAAATTGTGCCAGTGACTATCAAAGCCCCCCTCCCACACTTCAAAAAGCATAGTTTATTTTCTAATTGAATTGCAGGGGTATAAATCCGCTGAGATCCCAGTACAAAAGAGGAGAGTCAGACTGTGTTAATTCAAATGATGTCAGCCCCCTCCTCCTCTCATTGTCTCTACATCAGCCTTCAAAAGTCCATCTACAACATTATCATCATTTCTGCAGTGTGTTTTTCTCTCCCTCATTTCTCACTCGTCCCACTTTCCATGTCTCCTCTCTGCTCAGCCTTGTCGTTGAATTTCAAGCAACCTTTAGACATCCCCAGGGCAACTCTCACAACAAGGATTGCTACGTTAATTTTCTGTCATGGTTGGTAAGTTAAGAAATAAGAAGCTGATCTCAAAAAGCTACATTTTTCATCACTTTACAGAGCTTCCCAAGTCAAAAAAAAGTCTTTTTAGAAGTCACTTAAGAGGAAAGATGTTTCTTCTCTTATATAGTTTACCTGTTTCATTCTACTAAACCTGGTAAACAGCTGCTAAAAGTTTTTAGTACTTTTTAAAACATACCATTCACCTCTTCAGACCTATTTTTTATTGTGCCTGCCTAACTGCCTGTATTAACATTACACTATAATCTAACAGGTTATGGACACATTATTTTATATTCAGGACCATTTAGTGCTCTTGAAGCCTATGGGCCATTCTCTATCTCTAAGTGCATAAATGCAACTCTTTCCTTCACCCACAGCTACACACGGAACTGAATTCAAATCAAAAGCTGAGTGTTCAAGTACCAGACGTATGAGTGTGTCTTAAGTATTCAGATCAACCACAGTTTGGGGTCCCTGAATTTCACAAAATAAAAGCTTCCTCTCAGGCAATTTCAAGAAACTGAATATTAATCTCAGTTTTCGATCCTTCCATTGAAACCTTCTCCAGAGCATGTTGCCCTTATATTTCTTATGAAGTTAGCCTTTAAATCATTATAAATTCTGGTTTTATAATTACTAAAATAACAGCCTTGTGTTATTGCTTTCATCTGTCCACTGTGGACATAAACATGGTATAATCATAGCCACATTTCTTTTTCTTTCTCCAACACTTCATTTTTATTCATGATCTGTCCCATGTAAAGGGAGAAATTTGTTCTCGGTGTGAAAGCATATGGCCCTTGGAAGAGAAAGAAAACAGTGCAATGTGGGTCCAATTCAGCCAGAAAAATGATTCCATTATGATCAAGACTTTGTAAAAAATTGCAACACTTCAACGTCTTAAGCAATGGTAGTACAACATCACATAAAACTTGTGGGATGTTTCAATCTCGTTCCGATTTAAAACCGGTATTAATAGCGTAGTTAGCCCTTTAGAAGCACAACAGTTTCCACAAACCTCCAAATCCTAGGTAATTAGGGTTTTCAGTCATGACAGAGTTCTTATTCTAATGGCAGTTTTGGCAAATAGCAGGTAATTATACCTCATTGAGGAACTACATTCTCACTTGAGACCTGCCATCACTGGCCTAATTGCTTCCCAGTGAAACAATAGCATTTTTGTTCAACTATCATCTTTTGTTATTCTGCAATTGGTACTGAATACTGTGAAACTTAACTTCGCTGCTCTAACCTACAAAACAGCTTTTCATGGCATGATTACAAAATACTAGCATGTGTATTTTTCTCCTGTGCTTACACAGAGAATAAATATTCATTTAACACAAGACTACTGAGGCTGGGTTTCCTTAAGTTGAAACCCTGTGAAAGTTTAAAAATGTAACTCATAAAGGTTGCTGGAAGCCTTACAGAGTACATGAAAGGACTGATGAAAGAGCTACAGGACCTATTCTTGCATCACTTACCATCCAAGAGCCTTTATACTCACAACTGCTTCCACCAGATCTTCTGTGCATGCAGACAGCCATGAGCATGTTTTTAAAGAATCAGGACTCTATTACTCAATTGTAAGTTTTCATATACTATTAGTATTTAGCAATCCCAAGTAAGATTGGCAACTCCAGGGCAGAAACATAAAGCAAGTGTGAGATTTCCCATTCTGCACAGACAAGATGAGGCAAAAGGGAGAAGAGCAGTAGCCCTGTGAGAGGCCCTTGGTAGTCACCCCAGAGTGGAGACCCCATCTTCCGAGTCCTCAGTCTGGTGGCATTTATCACCAATTCAAAACATGAAACGTTATTTACTTGTCATTTTCAGTGACTCCATGATGGCCACCACAGTGATACAGATACTACATGAAATAAATAAACTTGGTGCTTACACTTCTTGGCACTGAATGATACATGAACTCTCTATAACATTTCTGTGAAGTCATTGCATTTTCTCTAGTTTTCCTCATTTGTTCTTTTTGTCTCTTTCCAAAAGCACATATTTAGGAAGATTTATACTAGTGGTTTTAATTCTGGGAGGACTGTCTTAAAATACCTTTGTCCTGAATATGCAGGTATTTTTGGTTTCAAGGCCAATTGGCTTCCATTACTTTAGGTAGGAGAGGAAGAAACTTTTCCGTAAGTGCGTATTCTCATAATGTCCTGCACTGTGCCTATCAACAATGCTGTGGAGACAGTATTTTGGTCTAGATAGAGTTCTGAAGTCATGAATTCTTGTAAGTTAGCTATCTAGCAAGGGAACATCTTAATTTGGCTGAGCAGTACTTTTCCCAAAGCTTTTTCTTGTGCTACAGTAGTCAAGTGTGAGATCAAAAAAGCATAAATTACTGTGTTCAGGTCTGCAGTTTGCAGAAGGGACTATAAAGTCTCCTGGACAGCTGCAGATAGAAGAAGGCTTTTCCAGCAGCTGTTACACAGGCTACCTGGCTTTGGTCTGCCTGTTAATTTAGCTACTTTTCTCCTTTATTTTGTATACCAGCTAACATAAGCGTGCTCTGCATACGTGAACTTAACACTGGGAGTTGTTACGACTCCCTGCAGAGCTCAGAGAAGAGCCAAGAAGATTCATTTACACTATTTTTTAAATTGTTTATCTTATCCTTTCTGAAGGGTGTAAAGCCTTCACCAAGAAGAAAGACCTCCATTTCCAGGGGACCTGGTTCAAGATGGGGTCTCAGAGCCCTCTGAGGAAGTTTTGTCCATCTTGAGAGTGGAGCAGGTTTGGAGGAGAAATTTCTGCCCGTGGGAAGGATGAGAGATGGATCCCAGGAGCTGTCTGAGGGGACTCGCACTGCCTATGCAGAGGATCAATGGCACAAACAGCACATTCCTGAAACCAGCTGGGGTCCAGAACTCCTCTGGTTCCCACCACATGGGCCCCTGGAGTAGATATGCTCAGCTGATTCAGTTGACCACTGCACGCTTGTTGCCTGTATGCCAGGATCCAGCCAAGTGAGATAAGGCTGCCCAGCAATTACCTTGTATAAACCCAGCATGTTTCTCCAGTAAGAACAGACCCCAGGGAAGCCAAGGGCCCTGGCAGGCAGTCCAGCAGAGGTCCATGTACCAGGGGATGTCCCAACACTTCAGGATACAGGGAAACTGGGACAGCTTCACCAGAGCAAGTGGGGAGATCACCTGGATGGGGAACAAGCAAACAGCACAGGGACAGGAGGGATGATGCCTCCATCAGGTGAGGAAGAGGAAGATGCTCTGGGAAGGGGAATAGAAGCAGCAAGACACCTGCCATGGCTTTATCTCTCCAGGGTACTTTCTTTTCCGAGGATCTCTTGGGGATCCCCAAGGAAACTTTCTGAGCCCACCACAGGGCAGGAGAATCCCCCCACCTAAACTTGGAGCAGCATTATGTAACTGATTTAAATCACCATAGAGAATCGTCGTTTATTACACCAATATCTGATGAGTTAATTATTTGCCAACAATCCCATTTGCAATGATAAGTGTAAAGGAAATAACTTTGAAATGTATTCTGCATTGTAAATTCTCTAGTGCTGCTCTCCTCTAGCATCACTGGCCTGATACACTCTTTTTAACTGATATTGCTCGTGATTTCCACAGGAATGAAACCTGGCCCCTGTGTTTTATGGAGTTGTTCATAACATATACCTTGCTCAGCTCATTTGGATGAAATGGCCTAGGACTCTAGCTCTCTAACAGCATCATAGTCTCTGGATTTAATTTAACTTCAAAAAGTAAATAGCCTGTTTTGTTTTGACGTCAAAATAGTTCTGATGCTAGAGTGGTTGATATCTGAGGGAGTTGGCCAGCAAAGCCCAGTTGCTGTCAACATGCCCGTTATTAAAGCCAAGTTTTTAAACTACTTTCCAGAAATATATGACAAACTACCCTCCTTCACATACGCATAATTCTTAACATTCACATTGCTGGTACAGAGCCAGAGCTGCTGTGCTAGATATACTCATTAGGACCCCAACTGGCTCTGTTAAAATCAACGGGAGCTATTTTGTTCTGCCTGTTATAGCAATAGAAAGCTGGGATGCAGTGGCTGTGCTAAGCTGTGCAGTGCACATATCTTACCTGGACATATGTCCCAAAGATTGCTCTAGGGACCCGTACAAAACAAGAATATGTGACCATGGCAAAAGTTTTCCTTGGAGCTCTAACAAGCTGTCTTGTGTTCTTCTGCTAGAGCTGTTCTATACTGAGAATAAAAATCTACCCTTCCAACCACCTAGCCATGTTAATTCCTTAACTGAAGCCGTGAGGGAGGACAGTTTGATGTTGAACCATCCTGGTCCTGTGTTGATGACAGTGCCACATTGCACGTCTCTCAGAGACAGTGCTTGTGGCTGTTTAAGTCTCACTCCCACAGCATGGTTCCCTGTTGTCTAGTGTCTCCCTTCCATGGAGATGTTTCTCTCACACGCAGTTTCCTTCAGATCCGCCTCCTTCCAGTGAGGGAGACTGGCACGGACATGATCTCTTTGGTAGAGCTGGTTCTAAAACACTGTTTTCAGTGAGAACTGTAATAAAACAGGAATTTTCAGGGCTGTGAATTTGATGTGGAGCATTTCTGTTTATTGATTAGATTGGATTAGATTGATTCTGGTTTTGATTAGATTGGAAATTGTCTGCAACTGTTTTTTTAAGTTAAAAAAAAAAGAGTTTTGCTTTAAACTACTGTGATGAAAAGGACAAAATTTACTGAATATATTCTCTTTTATTCCTCATTCTACCACCAATAGCTGACAATCCAATTTTACCACAAAGCTTTATTTCCAGTGGTATTTCCTAATTTCCTCTCCCCTTTTTCTTATGTAACCATAAGCAGGAGACAGTGAGATTTCTTCTTACTTCTTAGACATATTTATTCAAGATGTCCCTTGCAAAGAAGAGTTTCATGCTGCAGAGACAGATGGAAACAGCTCAGAGCTCAGTGAGGTTGCCCAAACATCTTATGCCCCTAAATGCCCCAAGAGTGTCTGGGACATGTGATGTGCTGGCAGATGGGATGCAGACCTACGGAGTCCTGGACTCTTTTGGACTGGCAGCTGGAGCCGGTGCAGAGTACCTGAAGGCACTTCAGTGCTAGCAGATGCCTTTGCTTTAGGAACTGAAGGTAACCCAGAGTCCTATGACCAGCCTCTGCATTGTGCTGTTTGCTTCACCTTTCACCACCACTACAGCAGAGCACTGAAAAAATCTTGGCCTTTATATAATTTTACAAATTTGAACTTGCTTCTGGCCAGTGGCTCAGTGCATAGCAAAAAGTAAGTCTAAATATTTTGAATATCCTGATATATCTTTGCTATAAAAAGGAAACAGAAAATGACATGCCAGCTACTTTACCGGGTCATTGCAAAATCCGTATCTCCCCCATGCAGCAATCGTTAACGCAATGGAAGCCATACGGTAACATTCAGTTCAAGATCTTTAGCATGATATCATATGCTGTGAGATTTATTTTGTTGGAGAGGAGGACACCTGCAAAACCCAATCAGCTGAAAACGGGAGCAGGGCAGAGAGAGGGAAACTGAGCTGAGTATCAACAAAACCATTCCTTTCAAGCACCTTTACCTCCTGGAGCACAAAGGTATATGAGAGAAAGGAGATGCATGAATTGTCCCAAAGAGCCTGTTTAAGTGCTTTTTGTCTTGATCATCGGAGGAATGAGGAAGCAGTGGGATTTGGGTCAGAACCAAGAGTGTATTTTAAGTGCTTTTTTCCCCTCAGGAATCGTTCTGGAAAAGGCAGATGAGAGAAAAGAAAAACTAGACTGAACCTCAATAGGGCATTTGTAAGTGCTCCTTTTCCTTTTAAATTTCTTATTTAACTTGTTACACATGGAGGGAGAAGAGATTTTGAGGCCATGGAAGTCACATGGAGAGCTCATTGACATTTCTGTCTTTTTGCTCGTTATTGTAAGAGATACAAAGAATTGTTGTCAGACTGAAAGAAAAAGCCCACAGACTTACAAAGATATTTGCATGTGTAGTCCCTGAGCAGATTCCAGTACAAATCCTGATATCATTACCAAAATGAACAGGCTGCCCAGAGAGGTGGTGGAGTCATCATCCCTGGAGGTGTTCAAAAAACAGGTAGACGTGGCACTTGGGGACATGGTTTAGTGGGCATGGGGGTTTTGGGTTGATGATTGGAATGATGATCTTAGAGGTCCTTTCCAATCTTAATGATTCCTAGTTTTTACTTTCATTATAAATGATCCAGCCACCAAGCCAGGAGGCGTGGGGTTGCTACTCTACCCTTAATTGGTTTAGTGGTGGACTTGGTAATGTTAGGTTAATGGTTGGAGTGGATGATCTTAAAGGTCTTTTCCAACCTAAACAATTCTATGATTCTATGATTCTATGAATTGAGTTATTCCACACCAGCGGCTCCCAGGAGTTTAATATGTGCACTTGCAGCCCAGAAAGCCAACTGTATCCTGGGCTGCATCAAAAGCAGCATGGCCAGCAGGGCGAGGGAGGGGATTCTGCCCCTCTGCTCTGCTCTGGTGAGACCCCACCTGGAGTACTGCGTCCAGCTCTGGGGCCCTCAGCACAAGAAGGACAGGGACCTGTTGGAGCGGGTCCAGAGGAGGGCCACAAAAATGATCGGAGGGCTGGAGCACTTCTCCTGTGAGGCCAGGCTGAGAGAGTTGGGGTTGTTCAGCCTGGAGAAGAGAAGGCTGTGAGGAGACCTTATTGTGGTCTTTCAGTACTTAAAGGGGGACTACAGGAAAGATGGGGACAATCCTTTTAATAAGGCCTTGTGACAGGACAAGGAATAATGGATTTAAACTAAAGAAGAATAGATTTAGACTGGATATAAAGAAGAAATTTTTTACAATGAGGGTGGTGAAACACTGGCACAGGTTGCCCAGAGAGGTGGTGGAGGCCCCATCCCTGGCAACATTCCAGGCCAGGTTGGACGGGGCTCTGAGCACCCTGATCTGGTTAAAGCTGTCCCTGCTCACTGCAGGGGGGTTGGGCTGGATGACCTCTAAAGGTCCCTTCCAACCCAAAGCATTCTGTGATTCTGTGATTCTATGAAATAGGGAGGGGCTGTGTCACTAAGAGTAACAAAATCAAGCCACCTGGCAAGTGCACAATATTTTTATATGTCTGCAGACCCTCTCTGCCTTGGTCTGCTTGGCAAAGTGATAGAAATGCCACTTATTGAAAGGCAGTTTGAAAGAAGCACTGGAGCACTTAGATTTGAAGAGTCTAGACAATATTTAGCCTTGTTTTACTGTTGCCTGAATGGAAGCTTGAGTAGACAGTAATAGTTTTTAAAAGCTCTAGGAAAAAAAATTATTTTTTTTAAAATAAGATAGAATTTTATCCTCAGGGAGATACATTGCAAATCTCCCATTCCTCTGACAAAATCAAAATTTAATTTGCGATTTTTCTGCAGAGCTCCCCAAGCTACAACACAGAGACAGACAGAAGACAAAGAAAAAAACCCGCATGCACTTTTTGTTCTGAAGTATGCTTTCAAACAAAGAGGTCATATTCTTTGGTACCAATGGTGGTTTAAAGTTCATCATGGCCACCGCCAACAAATTATTCCTTAAATCAAAATGTGCTCTTATTTTCATATGAGTAGCAGACACAAATGCAACTAGTTAGACTTAGTTCTTAAAAATCCACATTTTGATTAAAGTCATATGAAGGATGCTGGTAAGGTAGGCCTGTAGGGAAAGAGACTTGTTTTTTCTTTTACCAAACACAGACAGAAAAAAACAGACAAGTTGCACAACTTACTGTCCCTTCTTTGGATCCCAAAGGTTTGTCTTCAGTTTTAACAAGCTTCCTTTTCCAAACAGTAGCAATTAGACTAATGAAAGTGTCATCTTTCCTTAAGTAACTTCTCTTATTTATATCCTTAGACCATCATGGCTAAAACACATTATCATGACATGAACCCTAATGGATACACCATCAAAATAATGTGACCATGTTTGATTTTGCAACCATTAAGCAGGTACTTGGAGGAGAATCCCTCTGTCCACTTCTGCTTAGTCAGGCCTCAAAGCCAGTTAGTCTGAGTAAATTTGAAATTTCTTCCCACTGAAATTTGTTTTAGAGAGCCTTTCTCTGTTATTTGAATGTCTGATGTTTTCAGTACTCATACAATTTACTTTTTTTTGCCCAGCAAGGGCAAAACAGTTTTAATTGTTTCCTAAAGTTTTCATTTTTTCAAGGAGTAATCTTTAAAAGTGAGTACAAGAAACACTGAAAGGCAGGCACCCATGCTTATATAGGGTGAACAGGTGGAGTGTAAGCAGCACACAACCTATCCCAAGTGTTTTAAAGATTATTAAAATTTAAAATAATTAACCACATGCTTTGTTTAGGTGGCTTCAAAAATCCACCACTCATAACTGTAACTGGCATTTTGGGAAGGATTCTTTAATGTGTTTGAGTTGTCCGTTCATTGACAAGAACTGGAAACTAAAGTGGTGACCTATCCACAGGTCTCAAAGTAGCATAAATGTTGCTATGAATGGCATCCTTACATACCTGCCCATGGAGCACTGCTAAACTTCCTCAAAGGAGATTTGCAGTCTGGAAAATATTGATAGAGGCATTTTCTAACAGGAGAATTCTGCTTGGTTAAGTCATAACACCCCCTGAAGTTGCATTCACTTCAGCAGTTTTATTTGAAGGCAGGAAGAAGGAGGAAGTTCATTTTTCAATGTACTCAGAAGGAAATAGTTCTGGTTTTCATCGTAGGGATGAAACATATGGGTGATACTGTATCCCAATACTTTTCCTGTATAACTGAAAAAGAGTGAAAAAGAATCTGAATGTTTAGATTTTGTCAAAATGAAACATTTCAATTGAGAGCAAATGATTTATTTTGTTTACACTGAAAATGTTGATATTTTCAAGTTCTGTTTGTAATCCACATGAAGACAAATGTCAAAATTGCTCAATGTCCTGTGAAATGGAACTTCTGCCCTCTTTCTCATTTGCTTGGAGAAATGAGAGATTAAGTGTGAGGGGATGAATTAGTTTTCATGTCAGTTCAGTCCTAGTTACCTACGTTCAAGAAAAGTTTCTGTTACTTCCAGTCATGATGACAACTTATGATTTGTTCCAGCTGCAATGTTGACATCTGTCTACTGCAAACTGAAGAGACTGTCATTTCACCCATTAGCAGCAATTCAGTTGGGTTTGAGTTCAGCATGGCAACTTATAAACCGAAACAAGTATTTCAATACCACTTACAAAAGCTCATACACACTCTCCATTCTCCTTAAGATGCCAATACAATGGACTGTCCTTGATATTTTGGAAAGAAGCTTGGCCTTCTGCTCTTTCCTGGAATAAGGCAATTTCAAATAGTTTATTTCTTTTTTTCCTTTTCAAATGGAAAATGTCTGCTCTGAACTCCCATTTGCTTTCAAGATTTTTACCCTACTATTGAGCTATTACAGGCTTTGAAATTAGAAAGGAGTGCAAACTACTTACCTTGGATTCACTTTGATTTTTCTCCACTTTTGCACCTTTTAAAAATAACTTGGGACTTAGGATATTTTTGGCAAGGCTTCTGAGCACCTGTCTGCCAGAAAAGAAAACAAAATTACTGATCTGGCGAGAAGCAGATGCGTTATAAACGGTACCTGGCATGGAATAGATGTGAAAATGAAGAGCAGGAGAATGGATCTCTGGTTGCAGTCTTTCGGGGAAGTATTCTATTGAACATGAGGATTACCAGAAAAAGGGTCCTCCATTACTTATACATGCAGTAAATATTCAGGGTTTCAGGAAACCAGGCATGGGGTTTGCCTGTGGATGTGCCCATATGTTTTCACACTACACAATTAAATGTGTACAATGAAATTTCTGCCCTCTCCTGGTTGGAGAAAATTATTTCCCATTTCTTCCATGCCTTCTGGTGCTTGTGTCAGCTCCATGGCTGGGTTCACACCATGATCACGCACTCTGATCACTCATATCACCTCCATGTTGGCCACCCTCTGGATCAGGGCAGGGGTGAGTCTGTTACCCAAAGAAACTCAGGAGCAGTGAAGGGAACCCAGAGAAGGGAACCCTGATGCCACCAATAGAGTGGATGGGCACAGCCGGACCAAGCCACATAGTTCTGCAAACTTGGACTCAAGCTCACGTGTGACCCATGGGAACACTATAGAGACAGCTATAGGCAGAACCTCTGTTTTCTTTCTTCTTAAGTGGACTCCTCTTTGGAAAAGTTCTGAGATACTAACCTCATGAGCAACTTCCTTTCTCTATATGTTTTCACAGAAATAAGCACAGCATTATATACATGACAAACAATTTAAGGAATGTTCATCAACCTACAAAAAAGTGGTAATGTAGTGTTCAGTCTGAAGAGCTGTTTATGCATATCCCTATAGAAATTCATCATTCTTTTGGATTTTTCTAGAAGAAATAATTTATTTTTCAATAAGTTTGATGGTATACTTGGCTAAAAAGCTGTAAAAAGTTTGTTTCCCAGGAGTGGCTTTCTTGTGGACATTATCATCATCAAAGGCTTTGTTGCAGATTTTAAACCTGTTACTTTTTATATCCACACAGCATCCAACAGGGGTCTGTTCTCCTGGAGGTCCAGGACCTGAGCTGTAATACTCAAGCTTTAAATGAAGAGACTTTGATGGATGGCCACAAGACATTTTAAGGCACCCTTCTGAATCTGAGCTGTCCTTACAAACTTAGCTTTGTGTTGCAAAGTAACCTGAAAGTAGGTACTAAAAATTTGCTTCTTGCACTCTGCTTGGGAAAGATGGGCTAATCTTAAATATAGCAGTCATAAATCAGATCTAGCTTCACTCTGCGGCTATTGTGATGGATGAGTACTGCAAACAAATAAAACCTCCTTTACCACAAAGATATCGATGATAAATGTAATTCTAATGTTCTATTTCTGACAGTTAAGATCCTAATTCTGGTCTTACATGCACTGGTCTTATATCACTGTGGCTCCATTTACATCAATGGACTTAGTCACTGGTTTCCTGATCTACATGGGCACCGTATACAGTTCAATGAAACGAGACACAGAGTAGCAACAATAGTTGAAAAGGTCCTTAGGGATTGGGATACCAGCACCACAAAGGTCAAGCTTTCCCTTTGCAGGCTGAATGTGGGTATTTTACAGTGAGTCAGAACTGAGGCATGTAAAAGCAGCACTGAGTGGAAGGGAGAGGCTGAAACATTAAGGGGAGAAGCATGCAGTTTGTACAAGGCCATGAAAAGAGCTGCTTTGCCTTACAGGAGAATCGGGAAAGCAGAGCATTTCCCTCGACTACTCAGTGCACACCTGTGACAATAAGGATAAACCAATCCTCAGCATTGGACTGTCCCTCTGGGAGCATATGACCCACCTCTGAGGGCTATTTTCTCCATGAACAAAATACTATTCTGGGAAATTACTTAAGCACAGAAGGATTTTTGGTTTTCTCTCTTTCTCCTGCTTTTGCCTAACAAACACCAGGAACTGTGAAAATACCATGCCATTTTACTGGCTAGAGGCTGCCTGGGGACACAGGCGAGGAAAAGCCAATACCTGCCTCCTACCAGCCCCACTCCACTGTAACACAGTCAGTGGCCAGAAAGGCAGAGTCTGAAAGCCTGACAGTATCTTTTACTTCTGACTTTAGTCATTTAACTATCCACCCTTCACAACAGGGCTCCTCTTTTTTTAAAAAAAAAAAAGTAAACCATAGAAAGCCGTGAATTGGTTGTGCAGTGGAGTGAAAATAGTTATGCTGAAACCAACGAGTTGTTCTTGCTTGATGGGTGTCACCAGAGCATCATGCGCTGTGCTAATTTCTCAGCTTGCGAATAGACATATTTGGACTGACAGTTGAAAGTGGGCTGCAGATTCCACTTAAAACATGTTTTTCATGCTGAGTAATGAAGGCAAAACACAAACCAATTCTGGCAGTTAAACTACGCACTTAAACCTTTCATAGTGTTGTCAAACACTATAATCCTTCAAAAATCTGAGTTTGAATAGCCTCAATATTTTATTTAATGAATTTTAAATCCTATAATTACCATAATTAAGACACTCCTTTTGGATCATGTTAGTGTGCTGCTCAAAGAGAAAGCTGTAGGCGATTTTCACTAAAGATTTTCCTGAATGCATATGATACGTACAGCTCATTTTGAATTCGTCATGATGTCATTTTGGGGAATATTTTTTTAGCCTGCATCAGGCAACTTTGGTGTGGCAAGTCTATAACACAATCTGAGGAGAGATTTAGATGGAAAGGGCCTCATTATCTCTGTACCTGACTCTTCCTGTGCTGGCAGTGCACCTAATATAGATGTTTCTGCCACTCATTTGGTAAAACAGCATAACTGGAAAGAAGTAAAAGATTTTTGGGTGTTGTGAGACATACCTTGAGAACTGAAAACAAATGTTAGAGTGAAATATGCATTGGTGCTGAGAAATAAGATGCAACTTATTGGATTCATACTGTTAATTACTAATCTAAAAAGCTTCTAATTCAGTTTCAAGGTCAGGAAAGAAATCTGTGGGGCAAGAAAGGAGAAGGAGATTTAGGATGCTTTTTCACTTGCTCCCCTAGTCCCCATCACCCACTGTGCTGGTGCAGCACTGGAGCTACGCAGGTTCCCACCACGCCAGAAATGCCCAGAGTCGTGGTGGCAGCACAGTGACAGGAGCAAACTGGGCAGCTCAGAGTAGCCCTGAGGTCTCCAAAGCTCCCTCCCACAGCCTGCTCCGTGGTCCTGGCCTGGAAACACCAACCCATTCCTCCTCCGTAGGAGTGTATTGGTACCCTCTGGCCAGAACAGCCTAGCTGAAAGCAGAGGCTCTGAACTTGGGGTCAGTTCAGAGCCAAGAACAACTGGTCAAGTCACCACCATGTAGGGACACCACCAGACACACAATATTCAGGGTTGTGAATGTCAACAACCAGCCTGTTGTTCTTCAGGGTGGGTACTTAAAAGCAACCCTTCACACACACACATCTTGGCCACGAACTATTCCCAAAGACGGATACTGTGCAGAAAATGCATCAAAGAAAATTTGTGCTCTGCTGTATGGGGGAATTTAAGTGAAAGGGATGTTGCAAGGCTGACTGAGGTTGCCTGTGGCCTGTGCAATATGATCTTCATAGGAACAGGTGCTGCCATATCAACGGGTAGAAAATTAGGGTTATTTGTGGCTCTGTGGTTATGAGCACTTTGCATTTAGCAATTTAAAAGGTTTCACAGCAAACAAATCAATATCTCTGAGAAACAATTCTGCTTCACACTCAGATCTGCAGCACTGTCAAAGGTATCTCTGAGGACAGCACATGCAGCATGTTGCTCATTCGTCCTAATAGCTGTACAGCTGTAACTAGCTACCCCCATGTAAATTAACAACTATGAAAGTATAATAAAGTTATTGGCAGATTTAATTCAAATGGGTACAATGTATGAAACAAGAATTTGATACAGGGAAAAAAGCATTTTTCTTTAGAAGACCCTAGGGAATTAAAGGATGTTTTATTTTATGAAGAATGTTGTAGTCAAAATTAGTAGTTGAAGACAGCAGGTCAGGACAGTAGAAAGAAGGTTCTTTAGCAACAGGTGCTATTGAAAGCTTTAACTGGTATTCCTTCAGCATCTTGAAGAACTACAGGTGAGATGAGTTGTGATTTCAGCCCATCCTCCAGCTGGTGGTTTGCTAGTTAAACATAACATTATTTAATACTTTTTTCCTGTGGTGGAGATTGTCAATGAAGCCTAGATGAGTGAGGTGCCAAATCTCATTAAAGTCTTTAGGAGGTGCCCATCTAAGTCCTAAAGTATAGTTAACACTTTGTGCCCTAAATATTTATTCTCAGACCCTAACTGTTGAGCTACATATTTTTATTTCAATTTTAGAATGGTAAACAACATAGAAATAAAAAAAAGTTAAGAAGTGGGTACTTAAATCCTTTGGAGAAATATCCTTGGGACAACATTTTTCAAAAGCGTTCAGGAAAATGAAGATACAGATACTCAGCAAGTAGGACAGAGAAGGTTGTTATGGCAAGGTAGGTGCCTCAGTCCTGTGAAGAAGAGTTTGTTAAGGTTCTTTCAAAATTCACAGATTTTGGTCATTTTGAGGAATCAGCCATGGGCTATCTGTCCCTTAGACTGAGACATGCAGAACTGTATTCTTGAGTTGAGCTTCAAATCTCATTGAAGATTTTTGATCTTTATGTAAAGTAATTTAAAACTCAGGACCAAAAAGAAATGAATTTTCAGTTACCAGTTTGGTTCCTTTCATATGTGAAACCAAATTCAATCAATAAAAAAGACAATCAAGGTTATCAACTGATGAAAACTGGCACAGTCTTCCCGACTTAAGTGAAGTTAAGTTGATCCTCAACCAAATGAGCCTCTGACCTGAAAAGGATGAAAGATGTTTTCATTTATCCCAAAGTAGGATTTTAAAAACAATGAACCATTTCATTCACCTTTGATTTTGTTGAGAAAATTTATCTTTTGTCTGTGATTAAAATCCTATACTTCAGGGCATGTTTCCGACAATATATCCTGTTTCTCAGGTGCTGGAGGCATGCCCTGGAGAGTATTATTCCTTACTTAGTGTGTGTCAGACCACATTTGACACAGTCCATTACACTGACACAAGATTTATCCTGATAAAAAAAAGCAAAATCTTCAGCTGGGCAAATAGACGTCAGACTAAAGTTAGATAGCTGTTCAGAATGAAAAATATCTGGTTGTTAAAACACTGCTAGTATTCACAAGCCCAGGGGTTGTGTTTGTGGTGCCTGCACTTGCATTAAGATACCATTTAAAAGACCAAAGTAAATTTAAAAGACCAAAGCATTTAAAAGACCAAAGCAAATGATTGTATTAGCTCTATCTCCAGGCCAGTTATAGAGGTACTGAACACTTGCTGTATCTTCTACAGACAACAGGAACTTCACCCTGCAAATCAGACACTCTAATTTAGAGGAGTCTGTCTCCTTGGTTAAGAGATTACACTGTTGAAAGGAGGCTGCTGTTAGAAAAAAAAAAAATCATCTTAAAGCAATATAGCCCAAAAGAATTTGGTCACATAGCCTTAGGTTCCCAACTATAAATGAAATAACATCAGATGAATAACATTAACAATATCAACTAATAGAAGAGATTAGATATTTGATGTTAAGAATAAACACTGAAATAGGGCTCTTCACAAATATTCCCAGAGTGTTTTAAATTTCACTGAAAATGGAAATTAGTATCTTTCTAAATTATCTTCTAAATTGATTATCTTTCTAAATTTAAAAGCAGATCTACTGCCATATTCAAGTAAAACAGTACCACTGCACTAGCACTCATGGCCAATAAAAGGATACATTTTGGACCATATATTACATACCACTTGATTCCATGCAGTTGTTTGCATTTGTTTACCCAATTTGCAATTAGTTACCCAATTACTTGCATTTGGCTAAACAACTGAGCACTTTAGGACAGATTTCAACTTGAATACTCGGAGCTGTGGACTCCATCTTTTTGCCATGGTCATTGCTTTCTGTGATTAGTTTACTTCATGGTTTATTTTTCTTTACTGTTAAAAAAATATTCCTTAGTTCTTTAGATTTGTCTGCTTCTGATCTTCTTACCAAATAAGAAAATCACTTAGCAAGCAATAATATCAGTTCATGTAGTTTCTTAGAAAATGCAGTCAGATCACTTCTAAATTTTATTTTTGACAATATCTTCTAAGCCTTTCATTGTAACACAATCTTTTTCAGCCCTAGAATAATTTTTATGGTCCTTTGTAAGAAAAAAAAAAAAAAAAAAGCCCCAATTTTTCAAAATCTTCTTTAAAGTGAGGATCCTGGAACAAGATGTGGTTTTCCACAACAACTAATCTCATTGAAATTGCACAGGGAAGCCACCTCCTAATCCCTGCTCACCATCTTGGATCTTACCTCTGGACTCAGACTAACTTTGCCTTCTAATCTCAATAGTCATGCCTTTCTAGGACAGTCTCCTGTCCTGTATCTTGCATTCTAGTTCCTAGGTTTGCTTTTTACTTTATTTGAAGTAAATCAATCAAAATCTTTTGTGTGAGTCATTTTACCAAGTGATGCAGGGCAAATTACCAGGCTACCCTTCTCTGTCCTAATTAATTTCTTTTCCATTTGGTCAATCTTTGTATGATCCACAAATGTTTTCAATAATCATTCTGTATCTATATTTACCCTGACAAAATATTAAACTGAATCAAAATTTCTTCCAGCTTTAGAGACTCCATCTAGTCATTCCTCTTTTTCAATTGACACTTTTTGTGACCTGTTAGTTCACAGTCTATTTAGTTCATACTTTATAATTTCTATAGACTGTTCGGTCTTTAATCAGACCATCATGCTTTACTAAATCAAATGCCTTTAAAAATCTGAGTATACTCATCTTAACAGAGGTTGATCACACACATATATATTTAAACTTGACAAAATGGTACATCTCCCAGGACCTATTTCCACAAAACAGTGTTGACTAACATTGGTTATGCTCCCTTCCTTTATTCATTCATTGATTGCATTTTACATCAGCATTTTCACTGTTTTCCCTGAGACTAATGCTGGGCTAAATACCCATCAGTGATCAAGATTTCCCAATTACCTTTTTTACATATTGGCTCAAAATTAACATGTTCCCCATTTTCTGAAATTTCAACAATATTCCAAGATTCATTAAAAATGAATGCCTAAAACTGAGTTTCTTCAGCCAAATCTTCAAAACCCTTTTGGTCAAAATTACTAAGGGAACCCATTCCCATCTCTGCTGTCCACTTGCTGTTGTGCAAAGTAACATATTTATTTGTGCTTTGAGTTTATATTTTTATGCTGCTGTCCTTTCTCCTATGCTTTGTTTTGTGTGCAATCACTCAAAAACAATGGATCTACATCTAGGTGTGTTTGTGTATCACTCAGAAACATGGGTGCTGAGGTTAGCTAACACTTCCATTCACTCCTGAAATATTAAAAATTATTGTCACATAGGCAGAAAATGGGAGTGTACAATTAAACTGCTTATTATTATGTTTGAATAGACTTCAGAGTCAAGGGGCAATGACCTTACATAAGGATAATATTAAAAGAAATGCATGGGAAGATAGCAAGATGCCACTGGTTTATGAAAAAATATGGTAGCTGTTTGGGTTTGGGTTATAAAATGAGGGGGAAGAGGGACATGGAAAGGAAATTTCCTGTAAGGTTTGCCCATGAAAATTACTTCTTTTGGATATTATACTCTATTTATTCTGGTTTAGCAGGCCTAGCATCTTGATTATCAGCTTTGCACACTGTTTCATTTATCTAAAGGCTCAAGGCAATCACAGCAAATGTTTATTCCGTGTAGTTCTTAATAACACTGTATACCCAGCCCTTAGCTAATTCAGCTGTACAAGGGACAACCCAAATTAGACTGCAGCAGTGACAAATATTCTCTGTTGGTTTTGGATGGGCCGAGTTTATCTTCTAGAAATTGCTAACATCCCTTTGTGGTACTTGCCATTGAGATTGTGCAGCTGAGCAGGTTTGCATAGGTCCTGTGTCGGTTACAGTATGCATGGTAACTGTAATCCATAACATTCCTCACTGCATGTATAGAGGCTTGGTTTACCTCCTTCAGGTGTAGGACGCCCCCTATAGGGCCCCCCAAATATGTGCAAGTTATTAAATTACACCTATTGTGGCCCTTTTACCCCAACCCTCTCATTATCAGGTTTTTCAAATGTTATCATGGAAACAAGTAAATCTGCCAACACCAGGTACTTAAGGCAAGCCTGGCAGAACCTGTTGTAGCCCTGTGGCAGCTCTTGGATAAGGTGAACCTTAAAAAAAGCTGACTCCCTTCCAAAGGATGCCATTGCCTTTCTATTGCTTTTGCACAGAGGGGATTTCCAGGGCTTACATGACCATAATCACCCTGCAATGAGACCTGCCAGGGTATACCAGCAAAGTCAGGCAGTAGGTGACTGTTCATGACTCCATCTCCCTCCTCGCTTTCTCCCTGACCTCCTGTCACTCCTCATTGTACTTTTTTCATCATTTTCTCCTTTCTGTCTCTGTACTTCCTTTTGCCAGCCCAATTCAGCACCCACCAATGAGGTTTTCCTGGCCAGTGAGCATTCGTTTCATACTGAGGATTTTGCCTAATGTGTCTAACACCTAGCAGAAAGGAGAAACTGCCCTTTTAAAAAGTAGAATTAAAGCACTGACCAAACAGAGCACTTAGGCACAACCAGAACCATAAGCAAATCAATAGGACTTCTCATTTGTTCACATGCTTACAATTAAGCTTATTCCTTAATGCTTCCCTGGATGGGAGCCAAAAGACAGCAGTGAATTGAGCTGAGATCCCAGAAATTACATTCCTTTTACTGAGGCAAATTCAGCCTTTATATTAGCAGATGACACATTTTCTAGTGCAGAGAAAGACACGTATCAAGACACTTAAAATCAGGGGTCTTTTATTTCCATTTCTGCAAGTATAGCACTTCGCCCTACAATTAAATAAAGAAAAGGAAGAGAGAAATCCAAAAGAAGCAATGGCTTGGCACCTTTGCTGTAAAAAATTCCTTACCACTGAACATGGTGGCTGAGCTCTCACGTTACATTACATCAAACAAAGGCTTTTTAAAGAAAGATGTCAGCAGCATAAAGGTCTTAGCAATTAGAACAGAAAGGGAGAGATAAGAGATTACGGGCAAAAACTGGGAGACAAACTGAGCTCTGATAAAAGGTCAAAAAAAGAATAAATAAGTAAATGCATGTGATACGATCCTAATAAATAACAATTCTACTTTCTTCTTTACTGCAGCACCTTCCAGGAGTGTATTACATAACGTGAACAAAACCTTTTGTGAGTCCTAAACCTCCTCTTCATTCTATCCTCGAGGAAGAAACACATACAATGTGCAACTTTGTAGATATGCTGCATCATATTTCCAGCAGAAAGACAGGAAAACTAGGTGGTGATGCCTGGTCGTCCCATGCAGTGACAAGAGTCTGCTTGTGGGTGCTGCAGGTCTCAGTCTCCAGTTTTGCCATGGCAATACCAGCCCTTTCTGACCCACGCTGCCTTCACAGGGATGAAGCAGCAGGATGGCTGTTGATGAGGATTTCCACCACCCCAGCCTGAGCTGAACTTCTAAAATATCATCCCAGCTGGGACTCTAAAAGGCAGAAAGGGAGCATGTGCCTGGGCAGACTGAAGTGGTTCTGTATCTGTGTTAGAGAAAGTCAGTTAAAGAAGGTGGCCTGGGAACAGATCTGAAGGTGATGTAGTATGTAACAGTCTTTGATGTCAAGGGCAGTGTCAGCTCTGGGTCAGTCAAGAGAAGAAGTCGTATGAAGAAAAGCCATAACCTTCAGATAAAAATTTTCTTATTATATAATTTGAGATTTTATTTCAATTAATCTTTTCCAGGATTGGAGCCTAAAGAACACTGCCAGAAAAGAAACTTAAGGGTACAGATAGAAATGTGCTCATAGAAAAGTCTCAGAAATTACTGTGCTTCAGCTTTGTTATTCTTCCTACAGCTGAGATGTTTTTCTTAGGGATGTCTCTCCAAATTGCCCACATCTCTTATCTCATTAGCAATGTGTTAATGCACTCATCATTTCACTAAATTCACTACCTTTCCTCCACAAGGAGATGATTTGCTTTTGTTTTCTCAAAACCATTTTTCAGTCTTTAATTCTTTTTTTCCTTTAGACCAGCCTTCCAATTCTCTGCAATATTGACATTTCCTTCCTGAAATAATTTTTCTTTTCTTGCTGTTATTTTATGCTCCTTTACTACAACTTGCAATTTTTATCATTTCACAGTTTCTCCCTTCTCAGCAACCTTTTAGCTGTTCCTCCCAAATCTAGACACGTATCTCTGGTTGCCTTATCAAAATATTGACAAAATGCATTCCAAGAACCTGGCAGACATTCGGTGTGTCCTGACACATTACTCTGCTGGCAGACACCTACACAGTTAAAATCCCATCTTCCTAACAACTCCTGTATCCGGGATGACTTTGATAGATACTTGCCAAAGAGCTCCATCCACCTGATCTTCTCATTTGTTATCTTATTGTAAATCCTAACAAAGACAGGTCACACCTTCCTCCCTTCTCCCTTTATCTCTACCTATACATTGGCCCAAATTATTTTATGTGCATATATGTTGACAGAAAGAGGTGTACAAGGCAACACCTTTTTCCATATTTCCCTGCCTAATATCTCAGGACAAGCTAAATCCCTTTACATGAGTATTCCACACATATGGATTATCTCAACACATCTGTTATTCCAATACTGGAGGACTTCATGCTTGAATTCCTTGACTTCTTGATGCATGTTTTTTGTGCTCTTAATGTCACTTTTCAGTGGATCTGAAATAATATGTAGGGAGATATTGTTCAAGAAGAAATCTATTTTGACCTTTTTTCCTATCCCATTGAATCAAAATTACTTGTAGCCTAGAATTTTATTTTGTATGTTATTTTCATATTAAGTGAAAAGTATTACTGAATAATAGCACCTTCTCTGTATTGTGGAGAAATACACAGAAAACTTTTATGTGATTACACACACAACTAAGAGTGTGGGCTATGAATTTTGCCCGGGTACAGAAACATTTGAATGCCTCTATCCATCTCGGGGGCTAGCAAGTAAATCCATGGATTTCAGCATGCTACATGTGTAATAGCTGACAGCAGTGTCTGACCAGAGGCAGTCAAGAACTGGAGACTCTCACTCACTGCTTTTTCTACCATCTCCCACAGATGCCAAATGCTGGAGCAGATCCTCAGCTGGACTGAGCGCATGAGCCTCAGGTTCAGCATTTCAAAGCTTGACAGAAACACTTTAAGTCAGATGAGACCTCTAAACAAAACCTTTTCCTTTTTTTCTTTTTTTTCTTTTTTTTTTTTTTTTTGCTTACAGTAGTCTTTGTGATGTGTACAAATACACATGATGGAGTCCTCTGTGGCTCAAGTATATGAATAGACCCAGCTTTGACAAAATCAAGAATGTTTTCAGCCCCATGTCCCAGTTCTGTAAATAACTCACATGCAACTTGTTATCTTTTGCAGTGTAATAACATTAAATCCTTTAAAGAAGCAGCTCATTTTGTAATCAAACCTAAAAGAAATAATCGAAGACAGACTGAAAGTTGAGCTCAGGACTAGCAGTCAGTTACAGAACTGGAGATAAATGTAAAATCATTAAAAAAGGAGTTACAATGGAAAACTTGTTTTCTGACCAGAGAACTAAGAACTAAGAACTAGTCCTCTTGCCACTTATTCTAAAGATTGAGGAAAGCTTTTCTGTTTAGCAAAAGGAAGAGCATGTCTGAAGAGTACCAACCCAGCAGGGCAGGACAGAGACCATGCCCAGACAGAGTTTGGAAGAGGAGCCCAGTTAACTTGTCCCAGGGTCAGAGAGTGGTCCCTGGACCATTCCACCCCTTACAACAAGCATGGTGACCAGCACCCAGTGGAGCTTGTCCCAATAACCTCTTGGCAAGAAACGCAAAACAACAGGCAAGCAGAGCTCAACCCATCTAGTCCGTAACTGCAGAAAACATCAGCTGTCTGCATCTTAAAGCAGAGCCTTGAGGTGCTCCTATGGTGCCACACTGCTTGCCTGGCCCCAGCGTCAAACCAAACCCATTCTCTCCCTTAGACCATTGCCCAGAAAAAAAAAAAGAAAAGAAAAAAAAAAAAAACCAGGGAAAAACCCCAATGGCTATAGTATCTTGTCCCTTTGTAGGTCTTTCTCTCTGTACATCTCTCTAGTATTTCCCTTTCACTCCACTGCTGTGGATGTTGTCTTTCCCCTGCAACAGCAGTTGCTGGCCGGGCTGAGACCTGCCACTCCCTCATCCAAGTGTGCAGGGTGGGACCTCCTGCTGCTGTCCAGTGAGCACATACGGCAGTTTTGCTTTGGCCTGTGACTCAATGCAGATTGCGAAATGGCCTTGAAGAAGTCTTGCAAATGCTTTAGGCTCGCTGAGCCTCTAGGCCAACCTAAAACAGTTGTGGTCTTCATGTGATGCCAGTTTTCCACTAGTCAATCCCACCAGCTAGCCTTAGACATCTTCTGTCTCAATGACAGGCGCAAAAGGCTGATTAAAAATATACTGATTTTATTTGAGTTCTTTATCCTTTCAATATTCAGTACTGGATATTTTAATGTTCAAGTGCATTCAGATTCTTCAAATACACTTAGAATTAAGTTATTTAGGTTAAGTAAGCTGAAGGAAAATCATTTAGATACATCTGTTTTGAACTTGAAGTGGAGAAACTCTGGACTGTTAGACACAGCTGGTATCCCTGTACAGTGAATCATCAGAAGGGCTGTAGAAAATGTGTTTCTTTCTGCATACAGGCTGATGATGTTAAAGTAAAAATTAACAAGAGTGCCCACATGGTTAGAAGTACTGTTCAGATTCTTATGGAGCTATGTGTTTTTAAACTGCCTAGCTCAAAAGGATGTTTTTCTCCATCTGGATCTCTTAAAACCTAAAAATGCGATACAAATGCTTTTGTGGTTAGCCTACCATAATTGTAACTGTAAAGAAGGACTTTCTTATATACAATATACGCAAAAAGGATTTGAATTTTCCTGTCCCATTCCACCATCACATTCTGCCCAAATAAACCTGATGACAGTATTTTAATCCGAGAAGGTACATGTGCTATACAAAATTCTTTATAAAAATTCATTTAAATTCAAATCCAACAAAAATTGAATAGTTCCAGCAATAGAGCTAGGCATGTGCTTCATTGATAGATCAGATTTCTAGTGAAGAACAGTTCTTTATATTATCTTATTATAAATGCCAGTTTCTGTTGGTAAGAAGTAAGTATCCCCTGAAAAGCTTCCAAACTGCACTTGGATAACAGCATTTCACGCATGCACGCAACTCTCAATTTAGCAAATTCACAAAGGCACATTCATGTTTTCACTTGACAGCAAATAATATTTAAATACCTTGTCAAGATACCTTTCTACAAACATCCTTGATTATTAGTCAAATCTGCAGGTAAAAAAGTAAGTGGTTGATCTGGCAACACAATTTGGCACTCTATATCTATTAACTTCTGTTTCTGCTTTTGCACAAACAAGATTTGCCACAGATCACTGGTTCAAACAAGAAGTCTAAATGAAGTATCTCAAATTAAGTTTGAATTGATTTACATCGTAAACCAATGAACCAGCAAATTTCCTTGTGTGCGTTTGCATGTGCAGAACTAAAATACTTACAGGAGATACTGTCATCGTGGCAATTAAGACCATCAGATGAGGAAAACCCATTTCCTTGTTGGTTTTCCCGTCTTATTTTGCAGGAGAAAAAGACAGCTGACATCCTTCCTTCTTTACTTTCTGTTAAACTCATCCAGGCAAAAAGCACTCAGTCTCACAAAATCTCCAAATAAAATAGCTATGTAGGAAAACCAAAATCTGTACCAAGGAAAGGACGATTTGCAAATGTCTAGTTTCAGAATAGTAAATGCACCACTATAATGTTTTTGGGAAGAAGCATGTTTCTGCTTACTCTTTTTAATGGCGTAATCAGTCTATTTTCAGCTCTGTCACTGAAAAGAGCAGAGTGAATTTAGCAGACAGAAATATGGTGGGACATAGACAGAACCATATAAACTGAAAATGCTGATGTGGTGCTTTGAAGCCTTCTTCTGTGTTATTCTGAGAGTATCCGTACATGCCGCATAACAGTCCAAATATGCCACTAGTGTTTCATAGAAATGTTTGAACTCTTTGCTGCATAATAAAGAAAAACAGAGACAGGCGGCTGTTGAGGTTTGTGCTGAGGAGAGTATGTACTTGTATGTAAGCACGTGTGTGTTTGCATGCATGTTTCTTTCTTCGGTAGAGATTATGAGCCATGCAGGAATAGAGTGCTTAATTGAAAAGATAACAAATGATGAAGCAGCTGTTAAGTATGGCACAAAAATTGCTCCAAGCAGTTAAGGCTGATCATCACGATGGAAATAGCTTTCTGACAAGCTTAGCATTCCTGTGACAATAATTAAGAATCAGGTTTCCACCAAAAGGCTTTATAGCCAGAAGGGGTTGTAAATCGATGGGCAACATTTTTATCTTGGAATGAAAATTAAGTATTCAGTGTTGAACATGCTTTCTCACACTTAACTGCCTATAATGTCTTCTTTATTCTCCCTCTTAATTCAATGAATATACCATTGTTAAAGGGGTGTTTGTCGGTAGTGATTTACTTTTGTTAAAAATTACCATAAGGAAATATGACAAAATCGAATGGTTCTTAAATTAAGCCATAGTTCAGATTTTTTGGCAGAGGGTTGTTAGCTGTTAAGTACTCTTTGACAAGGGTGTGGATATGAGCATTTTGTATTGCACCCTTTGAGCTTGCATAAGCACATAAAGGGATTGAATAATGCATGAAAAAGAAGTGTAGGATTTTCCAAAGTGCTGTAAGTGGCCCTAACTTCTTTCTTCCATTTAAGCTAGTCAGAAAACATCTTTAGTTTAATTTGAGCAGTTTCAGGACACCAAAGACTTTTGAAAATCTCATGCTTATTGAGAAGAAATAAAAAACCTTTTCCCCTTTTTGACTATTATATGAAAATGAAGGCATCTATCACAAAGCTGTCATGACACTTACAGGAAAATGATGCATCCTTGGGGAATTATTCAGACTGTTTTGACAAGCTCTACCATCTGAAAATGGAGCTGGAAATGTCCTCTTGGCAAGAAACATTAGACAACGTAAGCTTCCACAAGGGCAACTCTTGTCTCACTATTGCCATTGGTATTTTCATCTTCACCAGTAACAGAGCTGATAGAAAAAAAATAGTACTGGGTTGGTGTTTCATTTCATGCAGTACTCCAATATTCTTCCATTATTGACCATATCTTCTGTGGCCCTGAGTGGTGCATCTTGATTTTGTGCTAAATCTTTCTTTATTTAAGCTAATACTTCATAAAATACCAGAAGCATGAGACTAAAAATTGATTTCTTGAAGGAGTCCCATAATGTTTTCCCACTCAATGTAAGTTCATTGTGGTACTGTCCCTCTGAAGCAGAGAATATGATCACCTAGCTCCTTAAGAACAAGTTATTAAAGGGCAAGAGGTGCAATTCTTTCAATCTTTTTCTATTATCTTGTGGGTGTTTCTGCTGTAGCCAAGCACTACTTAAAGAAGTATTGGTGAGTCACAAAAGAATGCTCTCTCTACATATTAGGGAATGAATTGCTTTGTAAAACCTCTTAACATTATATCAGCTTGAGCTAATGCTGACTGTACTCACAGCATAAGAAGCTATAGAGGACAAGCAGAGCGCTGGATTCTTGTTCTTGCCCCCAGAAATGCTCCTGCCTTGCTGCCTCCTAAAAAGTCTCTTCCAGGAGGAGATTGCTCACTGGCCCAGCACAGGAGGGAAGAGGTCCACATCCCTTCTCATTTCTGGAAGCTTGTTGGTAAGCCTAGCACTAGCATGCATCAGCCTATGAGTTACTCCTCTTTGCAATCAGGAGACTGCAACTGATTCATGCTTTTAAGTCAAGAGTACATCCATGGCAAACTGGTACCAAAGAAGCAGAGTAAAGCTACCATGCCACGTTCTGAGAATGCTACTGGTGAAATAAACTCCAAAATTATTCTGTTTTCCATATTTCAACTAGTGCATAGTTTCAACCACCTTAGGAAACCTGAAGTGTTTCCTCCCTTTAAGCAGACTTAGCTTATTTGCACATCCATACACATGTCCTCAACAAGCAGAGCTATCAGTTGTAATTCAAGAGAATCCAAGTTCAGGTAACCAAAGACAAATATGCCCACAGTTCACATTTTATCTGTGGGATGGGTGCCATAGCGATGCTGGAAGAGGTTTCTGTGTTATATTTCAAGAAATATATATTTGAAGAAACTTATGGTACAATTGAAATAATAATGCCAACTACCAATCCAGTAATGTAACTTTCTATGCTGCCTAAATTTTCAATTTAAAACTCCTTTTGTCCTTTCCTATCCTGTTTTCCACCTCACTGACCACCTACATTTCTTCTACATTGACTGTTCTAAACAATTAGCTGAGAAGCATTCTTCGCAAATACCTCACCAGCCCAACACCTTTACTCAATTAGGATATTGCTTCCTCTTCAATCAATGTGACTTGTTTCTGTAGGACTACCCAAGAGGAAGATGCCCTCCAAGAGAAGTGAGGCTGCCAGAAACTGGCCCTGAGATAATGCCCTTTTGTTAATCAGACACTTTGCCCTTTTTGAAGAGACATAAATCGGGAAGGAAGCAAGGAGAGCATGCACGCAGATCAACGCATCTTTTAAAAAATAGGCAGAAATGTCAGAATTTGACTTGATGCTTAAGTTAATAAAAATCTTTAACTTCCTTTGCCACTTCATGCACTTGTCAATACTGCAGATTAATGGCTTCTGCACTGACTCACTGGTTTTGTTCTCAGTGTCGGGCTAGCAAACGAAAGAGAAATAAACCACCCAAAAAAATCCGATAATTTCTAGTAGGAAAAAAGCCACAAACAAACTTGCAAAATTCAAAGAAAATGCCTCTATTGTTAGCCCAGGCTATTAGTGCCTGCTACCATTCAGTCCAGTTGGAGGGAGTAGAAGACTTCCACGAATCACATATTAGGACAATACATTTAATACAGAGCCAGAGCAGAATGTTTCTGGCATATTTTAATAGATATAATAATGTTGCATCACAAATCTGTCCTTGAGTTTTTCTTTCAAGGGAACTGCCCTGGAGTTAGTTGCAGAAAAATCAGTGGTCTGGAAATTATGTAATTTAAACATGTTTACCTCAGTGTATGCCAGCATTTGCAGCTGTCGAAGTGAGCATAGCCTTGACCTACTGAGGCTAATTCTCCTAAATTAAAAACTGCTTCTGTTCCATGCACCCCCACACATATTTAGCCTTTTCAGACCAAACTTGAGAATTTGGAATATTTTATAAATAATTCCAAGTAGAGAGAGGCAAAAATGTTCAGCGGAAGAGTTCTTTACCAAAAATAAGTGTTTTAATTTAACATTATTTTCAGGAACATAGTGAAATTTTCAGTGGGGAAAAGTGGAAGCATTTAATTGTCTTTCACTATTGCAATACATCAAAATTAATAACATACTTAAGATATGTATTTTAAAATAATTAAAACTAAATTCATAGACTGTAAAGTTTAAATGGAACATTTCAGGGACTTCACTTGTTCTGTTGATCTTTAACAGGTCATTATGACTATTCAAATTTCCTTAGTTTGTCTGGTTTAAAAGCTGATAATCTTAAAAGAAAAATCACATCAGAAAAAACAGATTTCCAACTGTTTTCAGTGAATCTGCACACAAGCTGGTAGAGTTAAAATATAAATTCCTACACTTCAGACTGATTCTGTAAAAATATGGAAGATAGACTAATCTTGATCCAAATTATACAGAAAGTCAAAACATTCCTGTCTGTTATTTAATTATTATTGTTACCATTCTTTCACCAGAGGGTTTTTCTCTTATGCTACATTTGTGCAATATGTGAAACTAGGAACACCATGTCCTAACTATAGAAACTTATTGTGGTATTTATAAAAAACTACTCTATGTCACCTGTTCCTGCTTACCCTTTACAATGAAAGTTCACTAGCAGAGACAAACTGTTGGTCTTTTGTGTATCACCAAGCACAAGGCTGTTAATGCATGAAAAATAGCAGATTGCAGTGTACAAAACCACTGAATTCAGCCAAATAATATCTTGGTGGGGTGGGATGGCAGCAATGGAAAATTCCCCTGGGCAGTATTTGGAGCTAAATTTTGTATTACACAAACTCAGGTCCTTGCTGGGCTGATTTATATGAGGTCCTATGGAGGCGGTCTTATGATCTGGGCCTCTTTAAAGAGAAAAACCAAATGTCTAAGACCAGAAGATATACTGAGATGCTTGCAACAGGAGTTTATGAAGAGACCACATTGATCTGAAAAAATAAAAAGGAGGGGATTCATAAAAGAGTTTTCACTCTAGCTGATGAAACAGAAATCCATAAACCTGCCTTTTCCATATGACAAAGTGATATGCAATATTCAATGTGGTTTCACACAACTGGGTCAATAAACTTCCATTAACTATGGAAAAACTGTCAAAGTGACCCACTGCCCCCATTTCTGCTGAATGACTTGGCCTTAGCTGTCCGTGTTAATATGAATTTTAACCCTTTGGTTTGGCATTTTAATTCTTCATCCATTAGTCTCACATTTCTGTATTATCAGCTAGTACTATTGATTTTACAGAATACATACAGTCAATTTGCACATATGTATTTGCAAAGGTCAGCAGAGGACACTAATATGTGATTTTTGCTAGAGGTCCAGACATTAGACTTCCTGATGATTTCTATTACCTTTCCTTCTGGCCAAGATTATTTTATTGCAATTGGAAGTAGTACTTAACATAACTGAAGGATCATTCAATGTCCTTGCAATCTGATTTTAATGGTTCATTTGTGGGATTTTTTTACAAGACGAGTCTAGCAGAGGCAGTGCAATCCCAAAAATATCTTTCTCCAGGCTGCACTTCTCCTGATGTGATTGCCAGACATCTCAGCTGCCTGTGCTTTATTGGAAGGAAGTGACTATTAATTGGCACACAGAAACAAGTGGAAGCAAAGCAACACTCTGTGTCTCAGCACTCACAGACCTGCATATACTTAATGTTTAAAGTATACAAATATCTCCAACAACAAAAGTTGAAGGTTTTACATGACTGAGATGACCCCTGCCCTCTTTTTTTTTTTTTTTAATTAAAGGAAAGCCAGGCAGTAGAGATTAATTTTACATTTGGCTGAAATAGTGAGGTCTGTAGTCACACTGTTCCCAGGAAAGAGGTTTCACAGCCAGAGTCTCTGGCTTTTAAGAAAACTTCACCCTGATCTTCCTCCTTTTTTACTCTTTTGGTGGAAAACTCTAATGTTCCTGGTATACAACCTTTCTGTGTGAGATCTTACCAACAGGAAGAGAAGAAATGTCTCCGGTAATTAATATCTCAGCTTCTAGAGACTTCTATCACTCAGAGGGAGTATACAGTGTTACATCTTTTGTGGTGTTACCCGAGACAGACTTTGCTGTTTGGAAACTCCAGAGACATCCCCTAAGGAGTGCCTACTACTATTTTTTCCCTCCTATTATTTTTTTTCTTGTGGTCATTTCCTCCATGTTTTAGAGATTCTGTTTGTACTGCACCAGGACACATAATTCCTCAGTTACTAGCAGTGGCACATGTTATTTACAGATGTAGGGGACTTGCCTAGGCATCCGCCATCCAAGGACATGTGAATATTCACACTGCTCAGTCCCCTAATCTACCTATGCACCTTCTTTCCATGGCCCAGCTTCATCTGTAGGTCAGACAGAGAAATAATGTTTCCTTAAATTTCCTGCAGTTCCATCTCTATTCCCATTAAAAGCAACAAGAAGCTGTCACTGAGTATAAGACTCTCTGGATCTCTTCATATTCCAGCCGCTGCCATATCTAAAGTGTTCCGCTCATTATGACAGTGGCAAAGTCAGGAGTGGCACTTAGTGGCACAATGCCATTGAGATTAATTTCTGAAGTGCCCCAGGAACAAGACAAAGACTCTCAAATGTGCCTTTGCTCCATTTATAAATAATCCACAGCAGACTTCAGGAGAAGCAAACCAGATAGAACTGTCCTCCTGCTCTGTGTCTGGTTGCAGATCTAACAGCTTGTTGTTAGGAAAAAAAATAATAATTTTAATTTTGCCACTATGTTTCACAATGGAAGAGTAGAACAACACCATTCCAAGTAGTGCTTGAATTTCATTTTTGATCAGACATCTACAATGTTTCTGTCTCTCTGTTGGAGTTTCTACCACAAACATATCCCACTTGTCTATGTTATGATCCTTACAGTATGGATTTATCTGGCATCCACCACTTCTTGCAATAAAATAGCAACTAAGTCTTCTCTGTAGGGGGAATAGAATTTTTACTTAAATGGAAAATGAACATGCGTTATACTTCAGAAAGTATAAAGGACAGATATTCACTGATGGTGAGTGAGGGACCTCAGTGGAGCTAAATCAATTTATATTCAATAACAACTCATGCCAAAACTTCAAAGTAAAAAGAAGCCCAACTTGCTTTTCCTTGAGCAGCCCTTTCAAGGGCTTTTGCAAGTGAGATAAAGGTTGGGCAGGAAGAAACAGAATAAATAGACAGCATTGCTCTGGGACCCATCTTAAGAACACTTTTTCATGTGCCTAGATTTTCACACGTGAGTTTCATACCCTCTGAGGTCTCTTGAGCTATTGGTATGCATAAGTTAAGCTCATACAGATGTATTTGGAAGAAGAGGCAGTTTCTCAAGAACAAATCATCTTTTCTGCATCAGTAGGAAAGCGACTGATAGCCCTCCAGTGTGCTTTAGATTTCATACTCCGTTTGTAACAAGAGCTCCATAACACTACCCATTACAACACAAACAACAACACAATCATTTAGTTCTGCAATCTGAGAGGGACAACGGCTATTTCAACATTCCCAAGGGGGGTTCAAATGCCTTATCGATCAATTGATTAATAAATGTCAGCGGTCAGGGGAGAGAGCAGCTCTGCTGCAAAAATAGCTGTCAGAAGAGCCCATAAGTGCATGAGCTATTAGGAGTGAAAAAATTAATCTGACAGAAAAAGAGAGCAGTGATTGTTTTACATTAAATGTGAGAGAATGCATGATCTGTGTTTCCAAAACTTTGGATATAATAATGAGAGATAGAAACTTCATTTCTGGAATAAAGACGTTTATGCACATATTTTGATAGGCCACATATGAAAGTTTGGAATTGATTAACTTTTCATAAAATAGCTGCTTTGAGTTATTTCTACTGAAAGTTAGCGACTGATGCTCTAATCATGGTTAAGAATCAGTTTGGTTTTAACAAATAAGGCTGAATACTTTTCCTAGTTAACTTTTAAATTGTTATTTTTGGCACAGGTATTTTTTGTCTGTATGTTTTTCCAAGTTTGATTGCTGGTGCTTTCTCCTAAAGATTTCATTGAAATGAAGTTGTGATGTGGAACATGCGTTCCTGAAATACTCGCTGCTGTTTATTATTAGCTTTCATTTTCAGATAAGGGGCATCATTATCGTATTTAAGATTCATTTGACAGAAGGCATTCACATGTGTTGGCAAGGTTGTCTTTGTAACACTATTGTGGTAAGGGTACAAATGAGGGACTGGGAGGCAGATGCTTATCCGTATGAAAAATCCTTACCTGAGCTGCTTAACTATAGACAACTGAGCTATAAAAGTGAGTACATCTATACACTCCCTTTACTTTCAGCAGAGTGTTTATGTGTATGTAATGATCGCTCACCTGAATTTGTGAGATTGTTCCTGTGGATACCTTAAAGATTAATCTCCCACTAATCTCATGGATTGAGGCTTCATTTGAAGAGTTCCCTTCATCCCCTTCCTACACAGGAATCTACATTCTCAGTAGATCTGAAGGACAGACACAATGTGATGAGAGGTATTACTGACTTCTAGCACAGGTGAGGTGACCATACCTGATTAAATGATTTATTCAGAGTCACACAGGGAAGCTGTGAATGAGGATTTGAACTGATTCTCCCCAGCTGCCAGTCACCTCGTGTGACAAAATCATCCCACTGTTGTCATGTCAGCTGTGCTGGTGAAGCATCTATTTCACCCATAAAAAAGATGTAACCATTGCCACATTTGAACTAGCATCATAGCAGAAACAAGAGCTCTCTAATAACTTCCTAGATGTCTTACAAGTGCATAACCAAGATCCTAATTAGAATCATGATAAGAAACCCAGATTTTTTTATGTTGCAGACTGAATGAAGTATTACGGAATTCCCTGTTTAACTTATTAGCTAATATAGTTCTTTGTCTGGCTTCACTAGTTAAGAACACATATACTTATACACATAAAGGGATAAAGAAAATTGGTGCCAACCTTTGCTTAAATAGCTTGGTATCTCTGAAATCTTGGCAGCATGCCCCAGACCCCAGCTAAGCAACTTATAGAATCATAGAATTGTTTAGGTTGGAAAAGACCTTTAAGATCATCCGGTCCAACCATTAACCTACACTACCAAGTCCACCACTAAACCAATCAAGGGTAGACTAACTTGATGCTTCATTGGACGTACTCACATAATATGAACAGTATTCCTCTATGTTGCACAGTAGTTCACATATTTTAATATAAATTGGTTCTGTTATTTCAAGACTTTCTTGGAGATGGCCCTTAAAATGTCCTTGGCTCCCAAATAAAGTTTGGAGACAAGATGATCACCGTCAGACTAATTTGCTGTTGTCCAAACTAGAAATACACTTTCACTACCGGGTTTATAAAAGCCATTCAGGAAAACAAAAAAATCAGTCCTTTTAATTAGCCTGGTGTAAGGTGAACAGATGTCCTGGTTTATCACAGTGCCTTTTATAGCAAATTATCTTGTTGATACTGTTTTAAGCAAAGTATCCACAAAGCTGAAATAAAGCATTTGATTTTTTAGAAATGCAGTCTGTGTTAATTTGCATGCCCATGATTATTCTGCACAGTAGCACCACCATGATCTGTCACATCAACTTCCATCCCACACAGGTAGGAAAATGAAGAATTATTCCTAATCTAGACAGATTCCTAGATGGCCAGAGGTAGGGAAAAGTACAGTAGCACAGAGCAGTGGTATTTTATGGCTAGATACATGTTTACATACTACCTAAGATACAACAAACAGTAAATCATGTCATTGGTGATGACCTTCAAAGTCTTGTTACTTGCACTTCTGTTATTTTGAATCAAACTTTTTAATTAGCCTATAATCTGCAGAAAAAAATCAGAATAGTTCAGTTGAATTGTTTCCTGTAAATTAAAAACATTTAATCTTGATTTTACCTTTTTTTGTATAAGTTGAAATTTCAGAAGTTAAATTTATAGTGATTTTTATTTTAAAAACAACAGACAATGTAACATTTTAATTCTCTTCTACCTGACCTCCTCCTCCTCCTCCCACCATCCCAAAAGAAAGAAAATCTAAATCAGGAAGTGATGAAGCTTGGCATAATTTCTCTTATACTGACTTGTAATTTTTTATCAACAGATATGGTTCCTCAGAAGTTGTATGGGGCTAGCCTGGGCTTACAGCCAAGGACCTTGGGATGGTAGCTAGGCTCAGAAACCCCTGATGCCTCTCTTTCAACAACCTGAAGGCATTTTTTTTGAAATATTACTTTACCTTGCTCGTGTACCAGGCAAAAGTTCTTCCCTATTCCTAGTCCTGGCATAAAAGCCCCACTCCTCAAGAGCTACAGACTGGGCACTGCTGGCCTGGGAGGATGAGAACCTGTTCTCAGCTCAAATCTCTCTGCAGCTGAAAGAATAATACATAACACAAAGAAGGTAAATATAGTAAAAACTTCTTGTTGTTGTTGTTGTTATTGTTATTATTTAAAGATATATAAAGAATAAAATAAATTTATTAATTCCTTTTTCTATCTTGAGCAAGAGTTTATGACAACCATTTTGCTTATTGCATGACATCAGAATGGGCTGCACATATCACTTCAAAAGCTGATGATTTCTGTATTATTGTTATTATTAATGAGGCCACTTAACAATCTAGGCATGTGTGTCTGTGAAAGGTTGTACACAAAACCCAATTCCCAATCTACAAGCCAAAAGACAATCACTGAAGTTAAAACATGCCTAACTGTTCTCTTTAAAATATGTATAAAACAATGCCATATTATCTGTGGAAGCAACTTTTTGAGATGAAACACTGTATTGTAGATCCTCCAGTGGGGTAGATAAACACAGCACCAGGGAAACAATCAGTTTACACAAACGAGTATCCATAGCCAAACAGAGGGTAGAGTAGTGTTGTTGGGATTTCTCAAGTCAAACTGGTTATTTTAACAACAGAGCTGACCAAATAGTTCAGCATGGGTAATGTTCATTACAAGCATTGGAGCATTGTCCAAAATACCTTCTAAGATATTTACTAAAGAATTTCAGTGCAAAATCTGAACCCTAAAAATGTTGTGGTTAAAAGAAAAGGTCTGATCCAGTTGCCCTACTTTTTCATCCTTTGGCCTGCTAAGCTGCCCTATATGTTCCAGTATTTATAGCTAGGATTGTCCAGGAGACATATATTACTGTTGCTGCTTCATGAATACATTTTAGAGTAGGAAGAAAATGAACAATAGAGCATTAAGAACTGCATATTCTCAAATTAAGATTGCACTATTTGTACACTTTAGATAAAGAATGTTTTCTATATTTCATTTTTCCCAGTTCACTTTCCCAGCTTGGTTTCTGGGAAATGGCTAGCAGGTTTTCTCACAAGTTCACTGCTTGTTTATGAGGTCTCACATGATCTCTGAAGTTCATAAAACACCATGATTTGACAACATTTTCGTAAATTCCTGGCCACAGTCCAAACATAACCAGTGAATAAATTGATCTGGAAGAAAAAAAAAATATCTGAGCAAGCCAAAATGTTAATCTTGTTTGTTTTTTTTTTTTTTTTTTGACTTGTTCTTTTAAAAGTAAATCCTGGTTATGTTTTATTATTTGACTCTAGCTATTTCTAAAGAAAAACCCTTTAATTATCTGTCACCCGGTGAACTCTCAGTCCTTTGTAAAGTCTTCTCAGGCACTTTAGTGTATAAAATTATAAGAAAACTTTCCAATTCTGAACCATACTGCGTACATTCCTGTAGTCAGTGTGTTTCTCTTTATGTGAACATTGTGCAAGGATTCTTGGTATTTTTATATAAAATACATATCTTCAAAAACATTATATAAGTAGTTATATCCATAGATGTAGATAAGTGCATTGAAGGAAGGAGCAGGGAATACCGCTTATGATTAATGTCACCTATTCCAAGACTTTGTTTTTATTTGCTTACAGCTTGAATAGGTTTCAATGCCTAAAGCCAAGATTTTCCATGTCAGATGTCATCAGAGGCCTGAAAATTTTAAGAAAAAAAAATGAGCCAAAGAAGATCAGACATATGTGAGAAGGCAGCTAAGGGAAAACATGTATCGGCAAAATGAGCATTTCTCCTTCTTCAATAAATTTGAGTGACCTTTTCTTTGAAGAGGTCTAACACCTGTTTTGGAGCATGGTAAGGAGATTCAAAGGATGGCTGTATAAGGGCTAAGGTTCTTTTTTTCCAAATATCAGAATTTGATCTTTCCTGGGAAGATTTAAAATTATTAAAATAAATATTAGACTAAAACAATACTCTAATGAGGGTTCATATACTCTTAGTGTAAGGGGAATACTAAACAAAAACATACTGCATTATGAAGTTTCATCCTTGCTGCTAAAGGAAATTGCATAATACAGATAATAGATGCAAGAAGTTCTGCACTGAAACAAATCAGACTCTTGGCTGCAGCCCTTCTACTGGAGAGCACCCCTAGGACACACCCCTCCAGGCCTTAGAAACCTTCTCCTGTTTCCAGTTTGAACTTACTAGCAGTCATTTTATACCCATTTCTTTTGGTACCAAGACTGTTCTTCAGTTGTTCCTCTGCCCCTCTTTGGCTGTGTTTGCTCAGAGCAAGCACATCCTCTCTCAGCCTTTATTTCTGATGGGAAATAAGCCAAGGGTCTCTCCCATGATCACCTTGGTAGCCCCTCTGTGAACATGATGCAGAGGAACAGAGGTAACTATGCACAATAAGGCAGATGAAGTATTCAAACAGCTTTGTATAAATGTAAAATTTCCTTGTTTCTGCTAGAAACACCTTTCCTGAGTTCACATTTGTCTTTTCCTTAGTCCATCATGTTGCTTGTTCATAGATGACTCTCTAATCAGCTAATGGAGAAAAATCTTCCTCCACATTTGCCATTTTGAGCTGATAAGTGCCTGTCTGATAGAGAAATCTTCATAAACCCGTCAGACTACATAATTTGTACTATCATATTTCATCTCATTTTTATTTCTACAGTTCTTATTGTTATTCCATTCATTCTGTTCTCCTTCAGTTTTGATAAGAACTCCCAAATTTTAGTTACAAGCAACTTTCATTTAGTATCATCAAAGTTAATTAGACAGTCTTAATTAATTAAAAAAACAAGATGACCATTTTAAGATAATTCTCTGAGGAAGACTATAGCCTAACAGGACTATCTGTAATCAGATTAGTTTTAGCAAGTTTTTCCCAACTTACTATTTGTTTGTCTAGTGCCAGTTGCCTTCTATTTGCATAGATTTGCGCATAAGCATTGTATTACTCTAACTGAATAAGATCTACTGCATTAATCTTGTCTAAAAATGAAGTTGCCTGGTAATCTAGGCAACTAATCTCCTTGTCAACTCATGTTGCATTTAAATCACCTTCCATTTGGCTTCCCATTTCTGCAGTTCTTTAAAATGTCTTCCAAAATCTGTATGTTATTGAAATCACATAAAAATTGCCCTTTTTTACTTTATGTTTCCACATTTCCAGTTATCCCATGTAATAGATTCATTTACTGTCCTTCTTACTGGACCCATAATTTAATATGGGTGCCAGAAAGCCAACCGTATGCTGGGCTGCATCAAAAGCAGCGTGGCCAGCAGGGCGAGGGAGGGGATTCTGCCCCTCTGCTCTGCTCTGGTGAGACCCCACCTGCAGTGCTGCGTCCAGCTCTGGGGCCCTCAGCACAAGAAGGACAGGGACCTGTTGGAGCGGGTCCAGAGGAGGGCCACAAAAATGATCTGAGGGCTGGAGCACCTCTCCTACGGGGACAGGCTGAGAGAGTTGGGGTTGTTCAGCCTGGAGAAGAGAAGGCTGCAGGGAGACCTTATTGTGGTCTTTCAGTACTTAAAGGGGGCCTATTGGAAGGATGAGGGCAATCTTTTTAGCAAGGCCTGTTGTGACAGGACAAGGAGTAATGGTTTTAAACTAAAGAAGAATAGATTTAGACTAGACATAAGGAAGAAATTTTTTACAATGAGGGTGGTGAAGCACTGGCACAGGTTGCCCAAAGAAGTTGTGGAGGCCCCATCCCTGGCAACATTCCAGGTCAGGTTGGACGGGGCTCTGAGCACCCTGATCTGGTTAAAGCTGTCCCTGCTCACTGCAGGGGGGTTGGGCTGGATGATCTCTAAAGGTCCCTTCCAACCCAAAGCATTCTATGATTCTATGATCCAATATTCCAGTCCCTTCTGTATTCTGAAATGGAGATTGTTTCCTTCTATATGGGTATACCTACAGATGGTTTTTTCATATATCAAATAAAATTATTTCCACATCTATTCCTCCATTCTAGTTATTCATTAACCTCTCCCTCATGCTCAGCAATATCTTTATTAAAATCTGAGAAGGTATATTAATCTAATTCTCAGAACAACTTTGACAAAAATGCTACTGATATCCATAAGGAAATTTGGACAAAAATAAGTTAAATTCTGAAAGAAGCCAATCTGACTTATTATTGTACATTGAAGCCATGCAAAAATATTTCCTTTTTCAGAGCTTTCCAAGTGAAACTAGAGAGTTTCAACTGAGAAACATATTTGGGAGATTTATTTGAGTCCAAAAGTCCAAAACAGAGCTTGAGAAACAACAGAGGAAGTTGAAAAGAAAGAGAACTAGCATCAGGTTCGTCTGGATGTCATCAGTTTTGATTTTGGCATTAAGTTTACTACCCACATCCAAAACCATCAACATTTGAAAGCATTATTCAACGCAGACTGGTGGAGCATCTGTTCCCTTGTAGGTGTAATTTCCGTCACTTTCAGCCAAGATCTTCTTCGTCTTTGCTTGCCCAATCATCACTTCTGGTCTTGGACCAAAATGCTTAAGTCACAGTCCTGTTGGTTCTCCAGATAATGGTGAATTGACATTTCCTTCACTTTGCAAATGGTACAGGTGCAGTTTCTCGTACCACCCTTTACACTACAAGCTAACCGCTTGTATCACTCTGAAATTACCCTTCATTTTGAGGTATCCAGTCTTTCCATAACAGTATACCAATTTAAGCAGAGCTAGTAAGTACAGGTCTCCACAGGCAGAAAACAATCCTTATCCACTACTCGGAATCACAGATGAAGGACCTGGAGCTGTGGAGGGATCCAGCAGTCCCAAATGGATATAGGAAATGCTGACAAGAGACTTGAGCCTCTCTCCTATACTTAAGTGTCTATCTGTAGTCAGGGCTGGAAACTATAGGAATCAGATCATAAACTCTTCCTGATTAAAAACAATATTTACTTATGTATAAATATGCTGGCACTGAGACTGTGTACCCAAGGAGTGGAATGGACCATTTTAACCACTTACTAATCTAAATTTGCATTCTGGTGCCCAGACGCCCATCCCAGGGCAGGCTTAAATTTATTGGCATTTGCTAAATACAGCAAAGGCACAGGACCAGTATCTTTTAATTAACAGATTTACTAATATTAAGACCTACAGAATACTTCACAGGCATGATCTACTGTTGCAGGTTATCTGAATGAAGATTTTCCCCTTATTTAGCTTGTTGTAACAGAGACTTTAACTCGGTTTCTAAATCCCCTAGGAAAAAAAAATCAGATTTCTTGACCCTATCATCAAAACTATTCATACATGTTTGAGGGCCATGAAACACATGTCCTGTACCTCAGAGAGCCAGGAGGAGAGACCCATTGCCACCATGGGATGCAGCTGAGCTGAGGCACTGCTGTGTCCCATGGCAGCCTCATCAGGGACAGTGGTTATCCAGCAAAGGCATGCTAGCACTACCCACTGGTCATGCTGGGACTGTGCGTGCACCAGCAGGGATGAAATTTCTACCTCCCCAGACCTTACGGAGAAAAGTTTCCACAAAGATGTGAAGACTTGGAGGGCAAAAGAAAACCCAGTGGCCTCCCAAGCTGATTTTGTCTGGGTCACATTATGTATTCTGGCACACAGGTTGTTGCAAACTGTTTGCATGTCACATGCAGTTCAAGCCGCAACCTGGTTGCCCTGATGTCATATATCTGCAAAGTTGTCAGTTATTACTTGTGTCAGCAATAACAATGTAAGACAGGCAAGTCTTCAATAATACATAGCAATCATCCATAATTTAAATGAGACCATCTACAAAATAATCCTGCTAAGTCCTTCATACAGCTGAACTGACAAATGAAAAGACCATAGTAATTCATTACAAATCTGCCAGGAATCTGCCAGGAATCCCTGGGTAAGTCACCAGCATGAACAACCACTAACATATCCAAAAAGCACAACTGGCTGTAACCCATCCTTTCGTTTGAGAGGGAGAGAGTGGCTCATGCTCTAGAACAGCCTTCAGATCTTGGGAAAGCTATAAAGTTTCTCAGATTCTTAGCCATATATATAAAAGCAGAATTTGGTTTGCTAAGATTGCCTTCAAGTCTCAGCCTGTAAGAACAGATACATTTAAATCATTGGAGAGCTAAGTTGCAAGCTAAAAGCACACTGGTTTTATATTTGTGCTTGAAGTACACAAATATCTTCAGTGTACAAATCAAGACACAACTGACTAAAAGGACCACTGAGACCATTATGAAAGGTCATGGGAAGAAATGGTCCCAGCATATCAGCCACCTAATCAATGTCAGGTTTTTTCCCCTGTATGCATCAATGTAAACAACTCTTTTAAGGAAGGTTGATATGGAGGACAGTAATTGAGCACATATTTTACAGAAGGACCCTGGAATCCAAGAGAGGTTCAATTTCACCAGTGCTTGCCATCACATCCTTTGCCATCGGAGTTGCAAAATGCTTTCAGGAAATTTTAAATATATACCACAGAGAAAGGAAACTGGGTCTGGGGAAAGAGTTTGGAAATGAGAACATGTCTTACAAATTGTCAGCTCAGACTAAAGGGCTTGGAGACCATAACAGTGGGAATCCTGAAAGACTTATGTTTCCATAAAAATACTATACAACAGATTTAAGCTATAAAAAGACATTTAGAAATGTGGCATATCTGTTCCAAGGAAAGGTATAAACAGGTTCTTCCAAGGTAACTTCCCACTTACTCAGTACACTGGAGAGGATTCACTTGGTAAATACATCCTTTCAAGTATTAGTTTCTGATTAAAGTCTCACATGTATTTTGCAGATGGAAGAAAAGAAGTGATTTCTAATTCTGAAAGTATTTGAAGTATCTGAAGTTTTTTGTAAAGGTACAATACTAACAGTCCATAAGCCGCACATCATCATTTGTGACTAATCTACAAATTCAGCTGGTGCGTAAACTGACAAGAAATGTCATCAATGTAAATTAATGTTTTCAACCCATTAGAAAAGAGCACCAGCTTCACCTTACAACTGAAAGAATGGCTCCATTTTGGAAAGTCGTTCACTATCATGCTATAGACAATGACCCCTGTCAAAAGATTTAACAAAGTTCACAGGTCAATGCAGTGGGAGGACCTCTGCTGTCCTGACTCTTAGTAATAATCTAATCATGCAGAAAAAGTTTTAAGTGTTGATAATTTAGTGAATGAAATTCATGCCTTTTGACCCTGAATGAAGAGACAAGGGAGATTCATCTTGTCTTCAATTAAGTTTAAAGCTATTTTTAAACACCTTATCTGAGCCAAGCGTCACAGGATCCCAGTACTTGTAATGCAGTTTTTAAGCTGTGTCATAAATTAAATCTGCAGATACTGGGTGTTGGGAAAACTTTTTCACACAACAGCCGTGAAATCCTGATCCTGCTGAAGTCAATGGGAGTGCTGCCATTTCTTCAACAGGGTCTGGATTTCAGCCATATTGTTTAAAGTCTCTGAGCACTGTCTTGGCGCATGTTGTTCCCAATGAGTTCAGTGGCAGAAAAAAAATACTACGTAAATGCTGAATATTGCAGCTGAAGAAGGAAGAATATCACATTCTGAAGAATATGTCTGACTTCAGTTATGAAATTTCTAAGATGCAGAAATCATTTCATTAGGTTAAATTAATCGATCAACGGCACACAACCTATCAGCACTGAAACTATTGTCAGCTTGTGTTAAGATGCTACATAAGGGTTTGATAGCACCCTAAATGTAAGGAGCCACATGGGTTAGTAGTGTGTCCGCATAACATAAAACTATAAAGCTAATTCACTCTGTGAACTGCATAGATCAGAATCAGACCCAGAAATTTCCACCCTAAAAATCTGGGATAAAGATACCCTAAACCCAGAGAGTGCCTATCTGAAATTTCAGTAAAGACTATATAGTTAATGTTGTCCATACACGTTCTTTTCTTTGTGTAGTGAGATGAAGGAGCTATGCTGCATGTATGCAAAGCCATAACCAAGACTTTTTGCAGACTTCAGACCACTTTGCTCTATGGGTCAGAGCTGCGAGGAGCAGTGCTGTGTCCCTGAAACACCATAGCCAGGGCCATAGCAAAGGGGCAAGAGGAGAAGTGAATAATGTCCCCGTCTTGCTGCCTTTGAGCCTGCAAGCAAAAGGAGACAACTAGTAGGCAACAGGGGCCAGAATATCTCTCTAAGATTTTCCCCATAGCTTAGATAAACTTGGGCCAGCAAAAATTGCCTTTGTGATTGAGCTTGTTTGGTTCTTAGGAGTGTTTTTACTCTACCAGCATTTCTGTGCTAACTGGTTTACTCCACCGCAGCTGCATCTGCAGAAAAGGAGCTCTGCCTGCCTGGTGATTTTGTGTTCCTCTACAGAAAAGCATTAGTCTAGTCAAAGTCTTACTCACATGCTCATTTTAAATGCTTCCCCAAATTCAGTGGAACTATACATCTATGCAAAATTAAATACTTACATCAAGTGTTTGCAGAACAGAGCCTAAAGGTAGAAGAAAAGTTTATACTGGAAATAGCTGTGACATAAATTGTTTATATTTTGCCTTTAGCTAGAGTAGTGTATCTCTATTATCATTATTTTTTCGTCTTAACATTATACTATTGAAGACTTAGGATAGCATACCTATTAATTACACTATTACATTATTCTGTGGTTCTGAGTATGGCCCAGGTTTGCCCTGCTAAAAGTCACAGCCCTCCAGCTACCATCAACCTTCCAGCCATCCCATACAGCACGCCGGCGGTCTGCCTGTCCTGCCCATCGTCACCCACTGTGTCACTGGGCGCAGAGAGCCTCCTGTCTCCAGACATTGGAAAATGATGAGGTCTAGCCCATACTATTCCTTCCCTGAGACCAGCAAGCATCCCTGGGCCAAAGCTGGCCACATGTTAGCTGTTAGCTCAGGCTGCTTATAAATAACCTGTTAATAGCTGTAAAGTTTTTCCTGAGCTAGAGATTGTTTTCCACTTTGATAGGAGCATGTTTTTGTTTGGGGAGGGTTCCTGAAGGACATGTGCGTGTGTGTGTGTGTGTGCGTGTGTGCGTGCAACAGGCAGCAGCAGTTTAAAGCCCCGGTCTGGCACACCCTGTTCAGATCATTTTCCCCTTGAAGTCTGCCTCCTCTTTGTATTCTGTCCTCTTTATTTCTCACACGGAAAAAAATCTCTTCCTGACTCGATTTCCTACAGAAGAAATTAATTAGAAGTGGCTGTTGGTTCCCCCTGGAGTGCATGTAACATGAAGGAAATTCTGAATGTGACATTAAAGACCAAAAAGGCCAGAATTTCAAAGGCTTGTTTGGTACCTCAGTTTTTAAGAGTACTAACACAGACGCATCCGATCTTGCCCCATAAAAACTGGGGGGACTGCACTGGAAGGGTCCATACCCTCAGCTCCCCAGGGCACATCTGTAGGGAGTATGGTGCACTCTGCAGCAGTGTCCTGAGTGCAGCTGGGAGAGCACAGCTGGGATCTGCATCTTTCACCCCTTCCCCAAGCAATGCCTCCAGCACAGTGGGGTGAGGAGCTCCGAGCAGCATCCTGGCTGGGAGGAAGTCATTGCCTTCAAGCAGGGCAGGGCTGACCCGGGTGGCTGTACACATCAAATCAAAGGCCTCCATGGATTGTTTCCAAAACCGTTTCAAGCACAGGCCTTTCTGAGAGCATAGATGTGCTGGTTTTGGCTGGGATAGAGTTAATTCTCTTCCTAGTACCTGGCATAGTGCTGTGGTTTGGATTTAGCATGAGAATAATGCTGATAACACGCTGATGTTTTAGTTGTTGCTAGGTAGTGCTTACTCTAGTCAAGGACTTGTCAGCTTCCCATGCTCTGCCGGGTGCACAAGAAACTGGGAGGGGGCACAGCCAGGACAGCTGACCCAAACTGGCCAAAGGGCTATTCCATACCATATGTTGTCATGCTCAGTATAGAAACAGGGGGGGGGGAGGTTGGCCGGGGAGCAGCGATCGCTGCTCGGGAACTGTCTGGGTATTGGTCGGCGGGTGGTGAGCAATTGCATTGTGCATCACTTGCTTTGTATATTATTGTTACTATTATTATTATATTGTTATTATTATTACTATTTTACTTTATTTCAATTATTAAACTGTTCTTATCTCAACCCAGGAGTTTTTCTCACTCTTACTCCTCTGATTCTCTCCCCCATCCTGCCGGAGCAGGGGGAGTGAGTGAGCGGCTGCGTGGTGCAGAGTTGCTGGCTGGGGTTAAACCACAACAGTAGACTAGGCTGCATCAAACACCACATGCAAGCATTAGGCCCTGAAAACTTATAGATGTGTAACTTCTTCACCAATGTTTCCCAGAGTGCTGCATCATCCTGGGGCAGTACACTGCCTGTCAGGACAGCTACCCCTCTGTCTTGCTTTGGGAGGAGACAATTTGGGTATGGCCATTCCTCAGGGGCTGAAACAACCTGCGTGCCAAGAGCTGCCAGCAGGAAGTCATGGCCAGAGGAGCTCTGCTCAGTGTTGCTGGCCACACAGCCAGGAGCCAGTGCTGCCATGGAGACTCAGCTTTGGGAGGGCTTTTTTGGGTTGTGCAAGTGAAGCAGGGCACTGTGTCGTATGGACCAGTGAGTGCTCCTGGCTCATTAGGATTAAGATGCTTAACGAGACAGTGCCTGCCCCTGTGGTAAGCACCCTGCCTACCCTACCCCGTGGGCAGACCAACCTGTCCCATGCCCCTGGCTGCTCCACTTTTGCACCAGCATCACTGCCCTGGTAGCTGTGCAGCAGGAGGGGCAGAAAAGCTGGCACCGCCAAAGTCTAAAGGCACAGGGAGAGCAGCCAGGCTCATCTGGGTGCCAGCGCCACTCAGAAATGAGTCACCAGGCACCCGTCACTTGCACTGGGGTGAACAGGAGCAGCATCCCTGCATCACCTCTTCACCAAGAATAACCTCTCTCTCACTGGCGAGATGCTCCTCTTCCAGAATATATCAGGCTTCTAGCAAAGAGCTCCTCAGCAAAAGTTAAGAAACATACCCTGGCCTTCAGGCTCCTCCTTGGGCTCTGTCATTAGCCAGTGACAAGCAACTCATTAAGAAATATTCTGTATTTTTTCTGTAGGTTCCTGTCTTGGCACTTGTAAGATTACAGCATGTGACAGAGCGGATGGGCGTTAGCCTTTTCAGCCTGACAGCTACACATACAGATTACTGCTTGAGCCACAGGGCATCTTCCGAAAGAAGTCATCCTCGCAGAACATGATAGATGGACAGAAACTTGAAACATCTGTGAAGGCTATAAAAATCCCATGTTAGGAGCCTGTTCAGAGTGCAGAAACACAGTGTCCGTGAGACAGTGATCTATAGGGGCTGCCCTCTACATGCTGCTCTGCCATGGTGAACCGGGGTTCAGCTGTCCCTCTCCACACTTACTTGTTTCTTTTCATTAGTATGATGAGACAAACTGGAAACTACAAGCGGAAGTTTATTCTGTCTTTTTTGTAGCCCAGGCAAATTCAAAATGCCAACTGATTTCAAAGGAGACTTTCCTTTTTCTAGGAAAAGTCTACTGGCCTTCCATATAATACATTTATTATTAAAAAAAAAATTGGTCACAGCTGTGGGAGCTTGATAGATGTCTGCCATGTAGATTTCTACTGCCCCTCCACACTTTTAGCGCTTTAAAATATGTTTGCCATCTGTTCCTGCCACAGCATTAAAAAAAATCACAGTGACTCCTTACACAGAGGCCTTAGGATGGAAGTTGAATGGAGCCCACTAGATCACAAGTGACATGATGCCAAGTACAGTGAATATAATGAGTGTGTGGTCAGATTTTAAAGAGCGCTGTTTGTAACCCCCTTCCCTCCAGTGCTAAGGGTCATTTATATACATGTGTCAGTACAAAAAAGTGCCTCTAAGAACCAGGCTCAGGATGCAAATAGTTGAAGCAACTGGTGAAAAGGCCTGAAGTTCAATGCTGTGCTTTACCCTATTACACACATCTCAATTTCTAACCAGTCAATAGGCAAAAAGACGGAAAACAGATCTGAAAGAGAGGATATGTATCATGGCAATGTAGAAATGAACTTGTATCCTGAGAGGAATTTTTCCTTCCCCCCAGCTCCGCAGAGGATAACAGCTGATAACTCATTAGGTTGTTGCCAAAAGTGCTGCGCTGAGCTAATGTTGATGAAGTGGCTTTCTGTCTCCTCCAACTTAAATACAGTGCTCCTGGCCAAAATATTTGTTATTACTCAAAGACGAGGTTCTCAATTTCCTTTTGATTCGTAACATACAGGCAATCATCTGCTTCCATTTTTTAATTGTTCTCATTTCTCATTTTGTTGGAAAACTGGCTCTCAGCCGGATCCTTAAAGATCCCTCAATGATGACAAACAAGTAAGAGTGAAGTGAAAGCAGATGACCTCTTTCCATGATCTAAACAGTATTAAATGGCAGATGAATGCTTTTTTCTTTGGGTTTTTTTTTTTTTGTTTTTTCTACTGCTAGGTGCAACTACATTTTCAGGTGAGTCAACAACATTGAACCAACTTGCTTAACACAGAGGGTACCTTTAGTCTTCCCCTGTATTGTGTTCCCAGATTTACATATTAACATTCCCATCCATTTTAACTGCCCATATTTTAAAACATCCACCACTCCCTCTTGTAGGCTGGATGATGAAGCATGCAATCATGCTGTTCCATTCTGGGCACACGGCAAAGAATTCCTCCCTAATTTGACATTAATGTGAATGTAGAGTCATTATAATCACAGCACTGAAGTTTCATTGTGGGAACTAGACAAAGATGAAAATGAGACTCAGAATCAAGATATTTCAAGCCAAAAACTACCCTCCACAGTTGGTTTTGCTGTTCCAAGGGGTGATAAGCTCTTAAAGGTTCAGGGACTGTGCTGCATTGTTCCTCACACTGTGTCTAAATGTTTTATGCAAACATACAGGAACCATGGGAAACAGAGACTTTCTATTTGTCTGATATTTTAATATCTTCTCACACCACAGAAACATAGAAATATCCCATCTTATCATAACAGTGTGTCTACCACAATAAAAGAAGCACTGGTGTCCCAATTCCATCTCTCTTAAGACCAGCGTAAAATGCACTGTAAGCAAGGCCATTAGGTTTTACCACTGAGGACCAGGAAACTTGGGTATGACTCCAAGGCTAAGACCCTCAGCTGATATCAAGAGAATCATAGACTATTAACTAGCTCTCCAGATTGTAATAGAACTACATCATTTCCAGCAATTTTCTCCAGTCCTAATTTTCTCAGATGCTTTTTTGGACCACACCTATTACAATCACATAATATACAATATATCTACTTCATTCATGATTTATTTGACATTTTATCAATTGTTTTGTATACACTGTGGAAAACACTCCCAAGGCCAGTTCCCTGTGTTTGAAGCCTTGCAAACACTCATCCCATGTTCGGAGATGTCTTGAACATGATTCCACATTTCAACCATCACTTCCTCAACATTTAAACTACTCTGACACTGAACTGGAAGCATACAGGCCACGGATATAATCTTAAAAGGTCTCTGGAAAGTTTCTTGATGAGAAACTCTTGATCTCAATCATCTCTTCAAATATGAGGTTTGAGGAATGTAAAAGTACTGAGTAAATCCATTGCTTAAAGCCACAGACCAAGAAATGCATTCATCCTCCAAAACTCACTGGCATGGTGCAATATTGCATCACTCCTGACCACAGACTGCACTCTGTGCTGTCACTGAGTCCTAACCACCCAGCGGTGCACGCAATTCATTCCACAGATAACTTTCCCACGTAATGCCTGTATTTTTCTTTAAAGTTTTTCACAAACTATTTCTTAATTTGTATCTTCATAGTTCCATGTTTAAAAAAAAAAAAGTTTGATAATGTTATCTTTCGTGTCTGCTAGAAGTCACAAGGTCCTTTAACTAACAGACTGAGATTGTGGAATTTGGCAGATGAGCTTACATGCTTTGTTTTCCCATATCACTCACAGAACTGAGGTAAAAGTTCTTACTCTTGCTCCACTCAGTGCCCAGATCTTGCTCACCATAGATGGGCCAACCAGTATACCCTTCTTATGATAAAAATGAGCAATTCCACTGCCATAAGTCAAAGACTTATGTTCAGCAAAGCAGTGATGTTTGTGAGATGGCTTAGAGTCTATTTTTTTGGGAAGATAACTTTCCTAACACGTTCGATTCCTCCATTTTGCTTAATGAACCAGCAATTTCTTTTTAATGCTTTTTTAAGTGGTCTTTTCCTGGTGGTCAACAGAGGGGAAGTATGAGTCCAAGCAGTGTGCAATCATATCATTATTTCAGTACTCCCCTGCCTATGGGAGTTGCGGTTGTACCAGATTTTGTATGGACAGAAAACAAAATTCACACAACCATATGCTAGACATGATGTGTTTTGAACTGAGTGCTGAGCCTGTGATACGAATACCTATGCTGAGGGGCAGGTTCTTTTCTCTGCATGCTTTATTTGCTGACATGGAGTCCCATTTGCAAGGGCATCCTTGTGTAAGGGGTTTTTTCTCCCAGGTGTTTACTATCAACTCCTCCAGATTTTTTGCTAGAAGTTTTACTCTAGTGCAAAACATCACTTAATAGAAATGTAGACTTCTTTATTCAGGAAAAAGGGGGGAAAAACTGAAAACAGAAATAGAGGCTAGTGTCACAGCTGTCTATGGTTTGTATGAATCCAAAAGACATTTGTCTGCAAAATATCACTACTGAATCCCCCCCAGTAAATTATGTAGCCTGATTTATTCTTTCAGTGCCAGGCAACTTGCCGAGTGCTATTTTTAGTTGAAGCTCAAGTCTGCAGTCTTACCTGTCCAGGAAGACTTTCACATTTCTGCAATGACTTAAGCCTTATTTAAATCAAGACTATCAAAATAAATGGTTGATTGTTGTTGGGCATTCCTTGATCAATTTTATCTTTTTGCAGAGAATAATCTCTTGCAAACCATTCCTATACTTTTTTTATTCTTTACAGAATGATGCAGCATGCCTATGAGAACAACTAATATTTTCATTGGTATTTGAAGATCTGTTTCTTGTCTTTGTCATTACTATGCTAAAGGTTATTAAAATGCATACTGGTAGCAATGACTTCTTGCTGTAAAGTCACCCTCCTACCATCCATCCCCCTTTATAGAGAGCAGTGAGAACAAAACCTGCTCTCTGTTATGCAGATACAGCCTTTAATCAAACAGCTCACCCAGCTGAAGCACCTGCATGCTGCGTGCACTAAATTTCATTTTACAGGCCAGGTGCCTGATAATTAATAAATCAAATCTTCACTGAAACTTTCAGTTGATTTTTCATCTTTTTCTGAAAATTAAGCTCCTTAATTCTGAAGTCCATTCAAGGCATTAAAATGGAGAACTTGCCATTTCTACTTCACACTCCAGCAGGTTTTCAATCAGCCATAAATGGCAGTAAGGAGCCAGTGCTAGAAACAGACTTTGTGCACAACATCCGCTGTTCATTATTGGATGAGGTCTTCTACAGATGCTCCAGAAGTGACTGCCCAGAGTCACATTAGAGGCAGCAGATTTACAGGCATGGCTGTCCTCTCGCTTCTGCTGAAGACACCAAGAGAACAGACACCCTCCACTTCTGCTGTTACCACAAGGCAAGTTTTCATTTACTCCATCTGCTTCAAAAACCCCCAACCTATTGCATGCATCACTGTGTGAGTTCACAATCGTCAAAGAGCTTTCTGAACTGTTGTCTCTTCCCTGCCTTATTCCCTGCCTCCACACCCCAGGTATATAGTACTGCACCTTGCGATGTGCATGCAGGTATGTGAGCATGACAAGCAGAAGTTGAATGAAAAAGCTGCTACCCCAAAGTAAGGCTAGAGAGAGGGGTGAGGAAACCTGTATTCTTTTCACTGGTTTGGAGGAGGGGAGGGTTGTTAATGCTCTGAAGTGCTTTGAGGACACCACTTGTTCCTGTCACTATTGGGAATTGTTTATGTTTCCCCTGGTTTTGTAAAGGACCTCTCACAGTGGCAACTTCCAAGTCTTTGCTGGTTCAGGTACTGTCTCATTCCCAATGTCAATGACAGAAATCCTGTCTGTGATTACATGTATGCTGCCATTCCCAGCCTTCATGCTAGATTTCTTATCTTGGTATTTTGAAACTTCAAATAGGTCCTTATAGACCTAATAACTGTTTTGCCCTGGCGTGGGTAATGGCCTTTTTTGGAACAGAAATAAATCTATCTGCAGGTCTAAACCTGAGTTCATGCTTAAATACTTTTCTGGGCCGGGTTCTGATTAACCTTACAGATATTTCTGCTAAAAGGTAGTGGGCAGCAATAATAAAATCCATTAATAATATTTGATTGATTTTATAACTTTTTATTTTTGAACAATTTCTACCAAAGACAGTTTGTTTCATCTTCTTAGGCTTAACTAGGATAATATTTTACATTTTTAGCTGATATGTTCAAGTGCAAAATCCACGTCTGCTGAAAACACCCCATGTATCAGGTCTGCTCATCTGTAAAGTGTGGAGTTATTACCTTTTCGTCTAGCTCTGGCATATATTTCCATGGCCAGAACTCATCTAAATACTTGTCAGTTAGGCTGGCTTTGAGCACCTACTCATACCAAGATGCAAGTAGACAGGTCTGTGACCATGCTTCCAACTCTGAAGCAGGAGCTGAACAAGAGCAGAACAAAAATAGGTGCTTAACGAATAGAGATCTGCTTCATAACAACACTCTACAGTGATGCAGAATGTACGGCTACCACTCATAACAGCAACCAAGCGCAGACTCATCTGGGAGATGTAAATAACATTATAGATTCAAACACCTTTCCTCCACTGAGGGGGTTGGGACACTTAGCAAATATAATAATATATGAAATTGTGAGAAGAAAACTGCAACGTATAACATGTGACACTATTTCAAACGTTTTAAAGGAAGCTGCTCAAACGGAGCCTTTGAAAGCTACTGTGGAAGCAGGGGGGTGGGAAGAGAGTGCCTGGAGATTACAGATGGGAAATCTGACGCTCAGGTTTAAAAGTGAACAGTGTCCGGTGTCTATAATAGCTACAAATGAAGGCAATCAATACTATGTACGAAATACCCCTGTAATGCTCTATAGTCTTAGATATCGCTAAATGAATACAGATGGCATGTCTTCATCTGAAGTACTTTGATCAGATGGAATATAACATAGATTTTTGTCCCTAACAAAGCTTGACTCTAAACAAGACACAAAATGGAATGGGCCAGAAGGTCGTGTTAACCTTGTGGTTTTATAGCAAAGTGCAGTGGGAGACAAAAATGGCCCAATGTTTAGAAGTTTTGCACACGGGTAGAGCCAGAAAGTCTGGCTGCTATCTGTTATCCTAGCATTAGCAGGCAAAGGAAGAAGCGTTAATGGGGGTTTAAGGCAAAGATTGGTAACCTAATATTAGTGAACCAATATGTCTGTCACTTTTCTGTTCATTAGTTTGATCAAGCTGTCAAAACTTTAGGAGTCTGAATGATGGAAATAAATCTAGCAATTCCCATTTAACAGCCAGCACTATTTCTATCTGTGTACAGTCTGCCCTAGCATTCCCCACCAGTGCGGGACCACAGTAGTGTGTCAGATGCTGCAGCATTTCATACACAGGCCGTGACAGGCTGTTGAATGCTTTGAAGATGGCAGAAAAAGACTGATCAGTCTGTTATATGTTATGGTAGGGAAAATATTGAGAATTCAGATATATCTTCTGAACTCATCAGTAAATTTAACAGAAACATTTCCGTTCAATGCAAACTATAGCAATAACACAGCTGCTTCAATTTCATATCATTTTACAAACATCAGTGGATGTGCTATCCCAGCAGCCTTCTGGGAGAAATCAGAGACTTATTTATGGCTTTTTGGCAAACAGAAGCAGAAGGATTCATTTTGCCAAAGACAGCCGCCTGCATTTGAGCTTATGGCACCCCGCTCTTTTATACCAATCAAACAGTGAAGTGCCTGGCAGAGCCGGCTCTCTGCTTGCAGGCACACGGCTGGGGCTCTGGAGACTCCTCAGATCTTAACATTCATTTCCAAATCGGGATACTCTACAAATGGAAATGATTATTCCAAATAAGAGGCCAGCCTTCACCAGAGGATATCTATACCATCACCTATGGCCATGATACTCAGGTCTGCCATGTGTATCAGACACTACTCCTGTCAATCGATTTGTAAGCTGTACTGGATCGAGTAAGGGATTTCTATAGAAATACCATCATTACTCTCCTGTGAAAATCAATCGCCTGCCCTCCATACCTTGATGACCTTTGAAAATACTTTTTCCCTATTTTCTGTAGAAACCCATAGATGTCAACAAGCATTGCTGCTTCCACAGAGTGTCATTATCGCTGCTATAAAAAACAATCTTTATGGCCTCAAGCTAACTGTAATATTTCAAAGTTAAAGAGCCCCAATCAATACTTTCATTATCTGCACTATAAATTATCCATTAATGGAAGCTCATTAGGAAAGGCACTGTCTTTTTCTCCCTGCACCTCTGAGTGTTGCTCTGGGCTCACAGCTGGCATTGCAGGCTGTACAGCTTTATGGAGAATGTTTTCCTTAGGAATGGCTGGGAAGCCTGCTGGTGCAGGGCTTCAAAAAGCGAGAAGGGAAGAAAGCAAGGGAGCAGCCAGAGCTCTTTTCCTCTTTCCTTCAGGCACAGCGGGAAGATAAGAAATAGGTCATGACAGACTACTCACCTGCTTTGTAAGCTTCTAGCAGGAATGAAGCTGATTGGAACATTTCTCTTTGAAAAGGAGAGAGCGCACCAGGAGCACATTCTTCCTCCTCCTTCAGACAAGAAGTACTTAACTCAGTTGCCCCCAAGAAGCAGAATTTGGAGCTTGAAATCCACAAAGTGGTCACCACAGCTAGATTAAAATACCAGAGGATATTTAATTCTGCTGATTTTACTGAATCCTTTCTCAGATCTCTGAGGTACCCACTAATTCCACCAGAAAAGCAAACAATAGCCAAAGCTGATAGATTTGAGTATCAGATGACTTTTTATGCACATTGAGCTAATTAAGGTAAAAGGGGAAGTAGATTACCTTAATCAGCTATTTTCCTAACACGAAGAACCCCAATATTTCATCCACATTCATAATTTAGCTGAATTAGGTAAAAAAACAAACCAAAACAAAACTTTACATTAAAGTTTATTGGGATTAAACTAGTTTATTTAGAAAAGAAAGATAAATCCAGAATATAATGATGTTAGTTCAAACCACAGTATTGAAGGGAGCCTTTGCTTCCTGAAGCCCTCTTTACATTGGCACATTAGTTTGAGAGTTCAAACCCTTCATAGTTCTGACACATTCAAGAAAACTGGAAATATCATGCAACCATGTTCTTTGCATTGCCTTCACCTGTGCTTGAACTCATCCTGCCTGACCATATACCAGCTAAATAGAAAAAAAAAAAACACGTAAAAGAAAAAAGTAGAAGATAGCACAAAGCTGAGGAAGTGACAGGAAAACTCACTTCAGCAAGTTATGTTGCCCGGTTAAGACACAATGAGAAAATGTGGGAGCCAGTCTGCATTTTTCGCCATCCATATGCTGCCTAGACAGCTTACAAATGTGCAAGTTCATGGTCTGTAAAAATGTTCCTAACAAGCATTTGTATTTGGTTTAGGGTTTTTTTCCAACTTACTCTCCATGTATGTGCCTTTTAACATATTTCTGATGAAGGAGAAACTGGAGAAAGTAGCTTCAATACAATATGAAAGGCTTCTTTAACCCCTAGAGCATCCCAAAGGATAGGTTTCTAGGACTGTTGAAAGGAGCAGCACAGCAATGGAGACATTCCTCTGGAGCGGAGGGACCTGGCCCCTTCAGAGCCAGCACAGGCTCCAGGGACTGGGTCATCTGAGCTTCCAGAAAGCCATAGCTCCAAAAGGCTCAGAGAAACATAACATCAAAGGTGTTTATAAGTGTTCAACATTTGACTGCAAGTCAGAGATGGCACATGTTTGTTTCAGCTGCTCTCCTTGGAGCAAGGGGTGTGACAGATGCTCCTGCTGCCACATCAGGTGGGAGAGCTGCCCCAAGGACAGACAAAACTACAGCTACACAAGTCCCCAGAATCTGTTCTCCTGTATGCAAAAAATAACTGGTGGGGTGGGGGATAAATTTCTTTTTTTTCTTATGATATTAATAAAATGGTTTACTTTCTTAAACTGCTGCATCATTCAAGACAACTCAGCCTTTTTAAAAGTCTCCTAATTCTCAGCAAACCCATCAGCCTAGACTTGATGCCAAATGGCCTGACTCTATCTAGAAGTAGATTTCCTAACTATGACAATACAAATCCGTAATTTGTTTTATTTATATTGTCATGGAGCTTACACTTATGCCCTTTGTGCCAAGCAAAGAAAGAAAGAAACAAAGGTGCCAAAGAAGATTTTAATTTGGATGTGGAAAATACAGCTGAATCAACTGCTGAAACTGAGTTTCTAAGGTAACAGTTTTTTGGTTTATGTCAGTGACATACCAAACTTTCAGTCTCAGTTTTCTTGACTGAAGCAAGTGTTTCTCAGGAAAAAATTGTTAAAATATATTTTTTCTTTCTGCAGAAATCCAGGTTGAATGGAAAAATACTTGAAGTCATTCATCCCGAACTTCCTCATTTCACTTGTATCAAAAATAAAAAGGAATTACAGATCCCTGTCCTCTTATTTATAGTGAAAACTCACTTTTTTGACGGAGAGTACAAGGAATAATAAATTGGTTTCAAACTGTTTAACATTTTCACTTAGAAATCACTGTCATTAAATAGCATCTATTTTGGTCTTCTCTTTTCAACATTTTGACCTCTCTTTCTAACTTCCAGGTTGCCCACGTCTGCTCCTGTCTTTTTTTTTTCTTCCATGCAGCTCCATAACTACATAGCGTATCCTGAATCACTGTTTGTGTAGGTGGCCATGGAGACACACAGCCAAGCACTGGGGTGAGTTGTTACCACATCCTACATGTGCAGGAGTGGTAATTCCTTCCAAAATAATCAAAATAATGCTGTGTATGTTTTTCATGCAAAATTTCATACCTCAGCTTTCAACAATAAGGCCAAATCTAAGACAAACCCTTGAAGGGAAAGGTAGCATGACTGTTCTGCTGTGCATGGCCTCTCTATTTCTGTTTTACCAATTCCCTTTTAATAAACCTGTCAATATCAATGTATTTTAGACAGATAATCAATCCTCATACAATTGTCAACTGGAAATTGCTTTGTCACCCCAAAACAGTGAGTTTTGAGTTTACACTCAATACCTTAGCCAAAGTAAATATTTACTAAGAATCATAGAATAGTTTGAGTTGGAAGGGACCTTTAAAGGTCATCTAGTCCACCCACGCACCTTCTTGACCAGTATTAACCCAATCCAAGAAAGCAAGCTATTAAAACGATGCTTAAGAAACCAAGAGACATGTCAGACAGCTGCTGTCATTAAATTCAGGGACAAACTCTGCAGTTGCTGAAAGCAACCAAAATATGCAACATTTGCTCTATTCTAGCTGTTCAAACTTGCCTTTTTGTTTCCCTCTCTAACCTGTTTGTCATCATAGCCTCCAACTTAAGTTTAGATAAAAGGCACTTTGAAGCAAACACGGTCACTCTGTGGTATGTTTGTGCATATAAGGGATTTTTCACACCAGATATTCAGACTGAAGTCAGGAAGGTAGGATGTGCAGAGGTCCATGCCCGTTAGAAAGTTTGTCCCCAGTGGCTGAGGGGCATTTCAGAGGACTGCCATGGGGTGCCTATTCACCTGCGGACAGGCAGGTGAGGAGCTGAGCAATTTGTCCTCTTCCCCCACAGCAGGTGGTGGGTCAGCAGCAAAGCCAGAACTTGCCTCCAGCCTCTCACCTCTGGAGCTTTCTGCCAGCTGCCAAAGTCATACCTTTCTTCTTGGTGACACAGAAAGTCTTCAAAGTATTTAGTGTTCATATTTACCATAGGTAAAGAAAAATGATTGGGAGGTAAAAGCCCTCAGATTTGTTTCTTACATCCAAACTTGCTCTTTCATCCTCTGTCTATACTTTTACTACACACTTGGTGACAAGTTGAATATGGACTTCATGGGAACCTGAGGCAGTGAGGCCATAAATGACCCTGGGGCACTTTTGAGGAAGTCAGGTTAAGAGCTAAGGGTGCTCAGCACCTTTGCAGGGGTCTCAGCATGCTGCTAAATTTAGCCTTCTCATTTTTAATTTCCACATTCAGCTATTTCAAAATATTCTTAGCAGCACCTGTGCTTCACACCACAGCTTTACTGTTATTCTGCAGCCTCAGAATGTTTCATATTTTGGGTATCTGTGTGCTGATCTGTTAGCTCCCTTTCTGCTTGCTTTTGTATTTCTTTTCCTTGGTGGTGGTATTTCATCACTTCTATCATTTCCTTTGGTTCTGAATGGGCTTAAAGTTCACAGGCATATCAGTATGATCAAAAACTGTGGGTCTAGCTCCCATCTCTCCAGCAGCAATGTTTCCTCTGCAGTTGACCACCCAAACTGGACCTTCATTGCTCTCCTATGGCACTCCAGTCACTGCACTAAATTCACTTGCACTGTAGAAAATTCATATATGCTTACGACCAGCTATTTCCGAATCAATCTATACCTTCAGGTTTCATGAGCAGAGACTCTCTGGGGAAACAAATGCTGAGACTCATCATGAGTGCTTGTAGGAGCCAAGTTTTCTATTTGCATTCATAAATCTTCACTGGCATACATAACCATGGGCTCAAAGTTACATTACTCACCTGAGCAATTACCACTGATGAGCACAGCTCCCATGGAGAATGATTGTGTGTGTGTGGACTGAACACAATGCATGAACCAAAAGCCTCCAAATACTGTTTATTCAGATGGGAATAGCAGATTTCTTACAATGAATACTGAGGAAATCATGACCTCTTTCTAGACATTCCTCTTAAAGGAAAAAGATGGTAAAATCTCTTGAGTTATTTGTGAGTTGCTGTCTGTTACAATTGGAAGTACATCAAGAGGACATTGTGGTAAAAGCACATTACCTCTTAATTCCATAATTCAAACCTGCAGAAGCAGAGCCAGGTGGGAAAAATTTTCTATCATGCACTGCTAAATTGTATAAACTTGGTATTCATCACAATAAAAGGGAACACTCTAAAAGGGAAAGTAGTAAGGGCAGCTACAAGTTACACCAACCCACAAGCCTTGATTATTTTATTACTTCCTTAGCATAACACAGTAATAAATATATATTTCATTCACTGCTGCTATTGCTATTATGGTCAGCATTACAGATGTGAGGTCTGTCATTGAGAGAAGTTGAAGGTGGTAAAATATCAGTCTTGGCTGACAAATGTGAGAAAAAAGTGACTTCTTATTGAACAACTTTGGTCATAGCTTGACACATCTATCCCCAGTGAAAAACTAGCATCAGGAAAATCTACTAGGTGGATAAGAACATGATAATTTGAGACATAGACTATAACTTTTGTTATGAATATACTATCTCATGTCCCTTCATGCCCTTATCTTCTCCTTAACTCAAAGTGTGATGTTAAGAGAGGCCAGAACAACGTCAGCTGAAATGTGCACTATGCAGACCATCACAGTCTCTTAGATTTCTGGTGAATAATAAATCACAGCAAAAGGTAGATGAGAGAGAATGGGGAATCCAAATGAAGAGTATTCTCCTGCATTCATGAAAAGCAAAAAGCTACCTACAAATGACAAACATAAGGATGAGGGTGGGCTGGGGATTAAGGCACAGCTTGGTATTCACTGAGCTTGTTTCAACTCTTAGTTTTGGCAGAAATTTGTTTTGTTCCCCAGACCCCTACAGATTAAGGAAAACATACTATTTGTTTCACTCACTTAGATCAACAATGATGAGCAGTAAAATCTGTTTTATACTGTGAGCACAAAGTCACACAATGAATCCCTTGGGCTGGCTAGTGACTTTAGATATGCTATAATACAAATACATTGCTGTGCTTTTTAAAAAAAAAAAAAAAAAAAAAAGAAGCAATATCTTCTATTCAAGGGGGGAGGGGGGAACCAAACCCAAAACTCACAACAGTAGCTGTTGTTTGAAACATCTTCTGGGAGCAATAGCAGGCCTGCAAACATTTTGCTGTTATTTTTTGAGTTATTTGTGAGTGTTATTTTCATTGTACAAAGAACAAAATATTAAGAGAAAGATAGACAGAAGTGGTGCCTGCCACCAAGCTATCACTTCATTGACATCACCACAGAAGACAAATTAACCAAACAAAACACACTTTATTGTGGTAGGTTGAGTTTTGAGTCAATTTTCCAGTTGAAACACTTGTATGGAAGCAGCTACTGGCCAGTGCACACAGAGGGAGGGTGAGCTCAACAGGACTAACAGGGCTGCACTGAATAGGCTAAGAGCAAAACCAAGGAATCCTGCAAACGGCGTTCTGCTTCCAGCATTGGGACACAAAATAACTTTTCCTGGGAAGCTTGACTGGAAGTCAATGTGGAGAGCAGGTAATGGCTTTAAGACACAGGAAGACCAGAGCAACACAAAAATGAACTTTTAGTCAGTGGATAAATGGGTGAACCAGATCACATAGAAAGAAAGAGGGGGGGGCGGGGGGAACATCGAAGTCATAGCAAGATTTTTAGTCTGTGCAGCTTCTGGAGCATCACAGATATTCCAGATTTCATGTGAACTGAGACTCTCAGGATTTGTCTCATTAGCTACCACTGAGTTGTGTGAAAATAAGGCCAGAAATGGTTCCAAGATTGACCACATTATACGGAAGAATACAACAAAATGGCACAACAGGATCTTGATGCCATGCAAAAATAAAGGGACCTGTAAAAGTTAGCTGAATGGAAGCTGTTTAGGACCTGGTCTGATCCTTTATGCATTAAGAGGGAAAGAAAAATCATGCATATACTTTCTCTGATGCCTTTAATGAGACATTAGGGCTTTAGTTGGTGAATGGACAATACTGATGTGGCATCACATTTCTCATTCAGCTTTAACATAAGACACATGCAAGTTATTTTTGTTTGTATTGGGCTGGCAGATGCATCCATTTGAAAAAATGTGCAATGGGAAGCTTGCTAGACAGTGACGCAACACAATGTGCAGTGCCAAAGCAAACTTTGTGTCTGTTTCTTTTCACAATGACATTAAATGAATTGAAAATAAATCCACTGAAGTGACTGGAATTACACTCATCTAGAAACCCAGCTCGAGTGAGTCTCCCACATGGTTCTTTGCACAAGCAGGGAAGCCAAGGAGTCCTTATTCTGAAGGTCTCCTTTTTTCCTGTCCCATTAGGAGTTTGGGGCACTGCTATGCCAGTAAGCATCACCAAAGTATATTCTTCAAAGGGGACTTCATCTCCTCTCCTGCCTTTGAATAACCTGAATTTCATAGGAAGGAGATGACAGGATTCTTTACTCTCTTAGAATGGTTTTTACTCAAAGCCATGTACAGTAAAACAACATAGAACATAGCCCACAAACTTTCCAAGTCTTATGCAAGAAACCTAAAGAAGTAAAGCACCTTTAGACTCCTTTCTTTGTCACAAGCTTTCTCCCTTTGGCTATTTCAAAGTAGCAACTACCAACACCATGTGTGCATGAAGGACCCTCCAGCCGAGAAATGGAAAAACCTCCCACTATAACTCATCCCCAGCAAGGCTCTACATCAGCAAACTTTCCATCATCCAGGGCCTAGCTTTGCTCACCTCTCAAAAATAACAAGGCTGTACAGTCCTATGCTTTCTACCTAGGAAAATTCCCTACAGAGGCTCCTGTCAGCAAAGGCCCTTATACTTCACTAAAGCACAAAACAGCCTTTTCCCCTCTCTAAATCTTGGAACAAATGTTTTTATTAGATGGCTACTACAAGTTCTACTTAGTCCCTGGAGAGGTAACTTAAGATTATTTAAATGTATAACCAATTTGTAGGGACTTTGCCTTTCTTGCAGACATTTAGCAATTATGGTTGCTTCTTCTTTCGGGAAGCATGCATAGATGATCCATATGAAGCTTTATCTTGCGCAGTCTGGGGCTTTTTTCTCCTATTGCCAGTCAGAACACTGAGCCAGAGCTAAAGAAACATGAACACAGATGAGTATTTTTGCAGGATAAAGGTTGTATCAGCTCATGCATGCTATGAATCTCCTGGATGAATCATCTTCTTCAGGATGAAATTAATTTGTAAAAATCTTATTGTAGACTTTTTCCAAGCCAACTTCAGGCTGCAAATCTGAAAACACTTATTCAAATATTTTACTTGATACACATGAGCAGTTCTATTGATTTCTCTTTATCTTGAGTTCAGTGGAGCTACTCACGTGTCAGGGTAAGCAAAAGCATAAGTGTTTGTGCGACAGTGATTTAATTGCTCTGATCTCAATTTTTTTTTAGCTATTCCTTGTGAAGGATTGACTTCTAGGGCAAACCACCAAAGGAGATAGGAAATTTTCCAGCTCTGGTATTTTCAAATTAAGTTTGCAAGCATCTGGAAATATGCTTTAACCAGCCCAAGACAACTTAACTGAAGGTAACTGGGTGAAATATAACAGCCTGAAACAGGCAGCAAATCAGACTAAGAGAGTATTCTTTTTCATCCTAAACATAGTGATCCTGTGGAAAAAGTCTTCATCACTAAATATCTCTCTCTAGCATCCTTTTGAATCTTTCTAATATCTTTATGTTTTTATACCTATATGTGCATATATGCAGTATGTAGTGAAATATATGACATGATAACACACTTATTTCTACGTAGTTATGTACCTACTACATATATTTGCTTTGGACTGAAGGTAAGAGACAGAATATTGCACATATTATAAAATAATCTAGTAAATATTTATGCCTTTGATTTTTCTTTCCTTTTTCAAAACAATTACATATTTTCTGTCCTGAAATATTGATAATCCAGCACAAAGTTCTACCTTGCTCTCAATCCTTTTTAACATTTAAGACTGATGTTGGCTTTTCCTCCCCACTCAGTAGTTTGAATATTAAGAGGAAAGACTGAACACTGAATCTATTTCTCAGTGTACACCAGCCTACCCTCATGCCGACCATGTTCAAGAAACTGCACTAGGAATTTTCTTTTTTCTGCTGAGAAGGAGAGGATGAAGGAGGAAAGAATGACCAATTATAAACTCTGTTGTGTTTAGATGAAAGAACCTTTTTGTGGTATTCTTCAATCTCTTGTTTGGGCTGTCAACAGCAATTTGATAAAGAATGTTCCTATGTCTGACCTGTTTTTTCAAGATAGTAACCTATATTGTGTATCATCTAAAGCCAGGGGATAATCATCCATTATACTCTGTACTGCTGTTCCTGCAAGCTGAACATAGCCTTTAAAACCCAGATAAGTTGATTGATAGTTGTGTTGAGAAAGCTGCTACTAACAATATTTTAGCTAAAGGGGGAAAAAATTAAAGTTTCTTTAATCTGATTCTCCCCCACCCCCAACACCACACTTCAGAGGCCAAAGCTCATGATAACTGTTTTGTGGTGAATGGTCAATTGTTACAAAATTCTAATTGGTTCTGGGTCAGTCCCTTTGAAATGGCTGCTGTGCTCTAGTAATTTTTTCAATTAATTCTTAACAACTGACAAAACTTTGGATCTTGTCAAAAATCATTCAGATTTTTATACTAGGTAAGAACATGGAACAAGATTAGCTTGGATTAAGAAAGATTCCTACATACATTATCACCAAGGTTATAATTATAGTTTAGCTCTCTTTTTTTCTTTGCTCTCAAAATAATGATTAACTGGCTCAGCAGGGTTTTCTTTCCTGTAAGTACTTACTGAATACTTTTATAAGGATAAATTGTAGAAATGCCTATGTGTTTTCCTTGGTTGATTTATGAATAAATCGGGAAAATGCAAGGTTCAACTAGGAATCTTAACAGATATATTTTCACAGAACTAGATTTTTGGATATAGACAAGTCCTGTGCAGAACAGGACCTGTGTTAGTCTTATGCCCTCACTGACATAAGTCAAGAAGTGACCAAGGACCAGTTCTCCAGCAGTGTTACTTAGAGAAGCCTCAAGACTAACTTTTTTTTCTGTTGAGTTCAGACTTCAAAGAGGTGGAGCAAGTTGAAGGACAAAGTCAGACCACATCTTCTTTTTTCACCAGAAAGTCCCCAGACAGACAATGAAATTACCTTTAAGGTCTGTTTTCTACAGCAAAAATTAGCTGTGAGTCTAGGGGATGATTATATCATTTTTTTGCCTGTAAAACAAGCAGATAAATATGAACATCTTTCTGAATTTTTTGTATTGGTCCTTCCTGCAGCAGAAATCTTAAAAATATACAGACAGACATATCAAATAACAAGAAATGTTAAATCAAGAGTTCATTATTAAATCAGATTAGATTATAGACACCAAATTATCTGTAACTATTGTTCACAAATTTTCTAAGCTATCAGTAAAGCTTAGTCATTTACACAGGATTGTGTTCATAGCTCTGTCATTTGTTCATGAAGTCTGAAGAAATGAAGTTTGGGTCCTCTGCAACTCCAAACTCTGGTGTGAATCCTTCTGCCATAACTCAGGAACAGACACACTGGCTTAACTAAAGTTATTACAGCTTTATATCCTTGCACCTGATCATAACTGGTCATCCACTACAGTGAGAAGAGATCATCTTTAATCCACTTCACACATTTTCAGCTGGTTTGATCTGCTCCACACTTTCTGTACAAAGGTCTATTCTGATGGTGGCTTAATGAACTCATTTTGATCACATTAATTTAAAACCAGAATCTCACCATTGGTAATACCCAATACATAGGGTACCATGTAAATTAAACATGTTTTAATCTAACAAGAAACAAAGGTCATTGATAATTCTGCAGACTGGTAACATTCACTGAATCCTTATTCTCCAAATGCTGTAACTACACTGTTCCCTTCCCCTACTTTGGGTTCTCTGTCCATTCTTACAGAGTCAATAAAAAATGTAAATTTCTGACTTATTTTTCATGGCTCAATTATTTCCTTGGTTCCTGGTATAATCACTACTTTACTGTTGATGGTGACTTTTCCTTTTGTTGGTACATCTTATTTTGTTTTATACGCAAGTGGGGTCCCATTTCTGGAAGATTTTTCTCAGAAAGACTCTAACAGGAGTTTTCCATCTGGAGAGCTTGCAGAATTGAGCCCTTAATTATGAGGTATCTGATTTCCAACAGCAATGTGTTGTCTTCTCAGGACCCACAAATTGAACTTAGATGGTACTCAATCTGATATTAATAGATTCCAAAACATTTTGAAACAGGCTTCAGTCTCCTCCCCAGGAGTGTGACAACTTCTGGTCAGTTCAGTTTCTGCATTCCAAGCTGTCAAGAGTTTGTATTGCCTCAACTATTTATAAAAAATGCAGGTGTGTGTTAGTTCTTCAACAGGGCTGAATAAGTCATGGAGAAAGGGCATGATTTCTCACTTTCTTCAGGGAATGATGAAGAAAGTATGGTGAAATATGCACACTGTTAGCAGAGTTGCAGTCACACTTTAGACTTCTATTTCATGCTCCAGAGAGCGGTCGTGGAAGTCCATCAAAGTGCACAAAGCTGGGCTATTCAGAGCTAATTCTTGCTGGTCATGTCAGACTCCATTTGTTACACTTACACATGTAATGTTGCACTCCTCCTCAGCTTTTTGCTAGTGAACTAATCCATGGAGTACTTCCAAAATATAATTAAAATCAATACTGATTGCACAATATTGTCATTGGAAACACTGCTTAAACAGTCTGCATTGACTTGTGCAATAGAATGGGGCTGGGGGGGTCTGGATTTTGTGGATATCCAGGTGTCTTCAGAGCTCAAAGCATGACTTTGGGTTGGCCTCTAACATGACAAGAAGCCAGCCTTAAATCCAACAACCAAACACAGCTCTGAAGGGTGAAATTAATGAAAAATACCCAAAAGGATCTGAATTTTGCTCCTCTCTAATCCTTATTAATTTTTTTAATCTGTTAATGAAATAATTTTCCAGCCCCACAAATACTATGATTTTAAAAAATGTTCCTATTCCAAATAAAGCTGTCAAAAAATGGAAAAAACCCACAAATATCTGAAAATCAGTTTCTCCAGTTTGTCAATATTTCATTTCTACTTCAGACATTTGAAAATTTATTCAGTTGATCTGTAATTCTTTTTCCTCCTTTAGAAAAAAAAAAGCATTATTTTGAATCACGAAGTTAGCGCTTGTCATTTTGAAAATGTTGCATCTAAAAATTCTGATGATTTTACAGTGTTTCCAGAATGCCCAAGAGCCAAGTATTTCAGCTAAATCCTATGACTAGGTTTTAGTCTATGACATAGACCTATGACATAGGCTAACCCTATGACGGGTTTCAGATGAATCAGCATTTACAATTAAAGAAAGATTTTGCTGAACATTTGCTGAACAATTTTTTACCAGAATTCCTGTCTGAGGGGAAATACTAGAATGAAAACATGAACTTTGAGATTCTAGTCATGATAGCCATTGAGATTGTCTTTCACCTGTGGGGATATCAAATTTCTGTAGACCTGGGGGTCTCATCCTCACCCTTTCACAGATTAACCATATAACCCTGACCAGCTTGATTAGTTTTCCCTCTCCTTTAATTGTCCCCTTTTCATTTTTTTCCATCCCTGGGTCAATATTACCTACCCAATGCACAGCAAGGCAGGAGATATTAGTTAGGGCCAAATTAGACCACTGAGCCACTGAAGTGCCCTCTGGTTCCAACAAGGACAATTAGATCTGTGGGTCAGAAGCAACAGTGGCGGGACAACATCAGCACCAGCTCTGAAAATCTACTAAAGTGGAGAACAGGTTATGCATTTTATATTTAACAACCCATTTCTCCCACAGCAGTGATACAAGGAAATTGGCACAAATCTGAGCCCACACTATACCTTTCCTAGAGATTAGACAGCCCTTGTGGTATGTATGTTCCCCTCACATCTATCTTCCACCTTCTGCCCTAAGGAATTATGCTACTTTTCCAGTCATTTCCATCTGTCCATGCATAACAAAGATGCACAGGCAAAATGCTCATGTATGTGTTACATGCAGACGTAATAGAAATTACATAGATAATAGAAATTACATAGATAATTACATAGATAATTACATAGATAATTACATAGAAATTACATAGATAATAGAAATTACATAGAAATCTTCACTGATAGAAGGTATTTCTGGTTTGCTTATCTGTATTAGGTGACATCCAGGCTCTCCCTAGCCTGGACTAGGGAGAACAGAAGACTCTGTTCTCCAGCACACACATATTAAGAAAGCTGGAGTAGATTTCAAGTTACTTCATGTTTACTCAGCAGGGTATGTCTAACCACACCATCAGCGTCATCACTGATGTGTGACGCACTTGTATTTGTCAGCCTTAAGATCACAGCCAAGATAGGTCCCATTTTGTTATCCTAAATATGTAATAAATTATATTTCTTCTTTACCATTCTCCCTTGGACATAATATTTAGGGCATTGGGGTCATTGGCAAATGCTCTTGAGAGAGGTGTTGCTTAGTTGAAAGTAAGGGTAGGAGCCATAGATCTGCTTCTGTGAGCAAAATATGTGGTCTTATTGACATACTGTGGTTAGATTGCATAGTGGAAGTGGAAGTGAGATAGATATATTGACAGACAGATAGGTGGATAGGTGGGTAGATAAAAGGATTCATTCCATAAATAAAACTAAACAACATATTAAAACACAGACCCTGAACAAAAATAATACAGACAATTGTCATTGTATTGCAGTGTATTGTGTCACTGAAATATGAAGAAAAGGGCATATAGCAAACTTTTTTAAACTTTGATTGTACACCACCAGCTTAGGTACTACTTCTCTGTACTATGAGTGTTTCTGGCCTATGCATTTGGGAAGAAAACGAAACAGAACACACACAATAAAGACTTCAGGAACTGGTAAAGAAAAGCCACATCAATGGTAGAAGGATTGGACAGGATCCCAGTTCATAAGCCTGAGGATGGAAGAGATTACACAACAAGTCCTGATGACACTGTAAACCTCTTCAAGTGGAGGTTTCAAACAATGTGAAAGTGATCAAACCAAGGAATATAGCCTAAAACTACATGCCGTACGATCCAAGCCATTCATTGTGGGCTGGGAGGGAATCATATCAGACAGAGCAGTTAAGCATTGGGAAAGAGGTAATGGAGGTAATTGAGGCACAATCACCAGAACTATTCAATAATACATTAGATAAGTAGTAGAAATAATGTAGGGGAATATCCTGCATGATGCATGGAGCTGAACTAAATCACCCAGGAGGAGAATAATTGCAATTATAGATCTGTTCCACCAACACTAGAAAATGGTGGTGCCAGGTGCAAATATTAATTTTATTAAAAACTGAACTGGAATGTATGTACTCTCAAACATAGCCAAAAGCCATATATATATTCTATTTAGGAATGAGACTCAAACCCATTTCACAGACCTATATATTATTGTGTTATATTTAATTTTTGCAAAGTTCATGCTGTCTGACAATGGAAAAGGACTTGACCTACAAAGACCGCTGAAGTCCCTGCTCCTTCATTTCATTCATATTGGGAGAGTGTTATGTTCGATCTGTGAATCTGACATTTCATTTTATTTTTTTGCATGTTCATAAAGAAGACCTTGGAATAATCTGAGTATATAAAACAATCTGAGAATATAAACAGTATATTCCTCTGGGGCTTGTAGCAGAAAGCAAAAATGGCAGTGGAAAATTAGCACACGTAGCCTTACACGAGATGCAAGAGCTCCTCATTTTCTTTAGCCATTTCTAAGAGCCACATCTCAGGTCTTTCCTCCAGTGAGTTAAGCCATGGTTTTCTTACCATTTTTATGGAGAGGAACACCCATATTCTCTTTCAGAAAAGACCTGATCAAAAGAGGCTCTTTCCAAGCCACTTGACTGTCTTTGGTATCATACCCCCATGGGTTTGCTAGATGTGTTCCTCAGCTTCCAAACAGATCTGTGAGGTTTAGAGTAATCTAATCAAGTCTGACAACGGCGCTTTGCCAAAACATAGCTTCAGAGTGAAAAGCCATATGTTTAAAAATGCATGCCTTTCAGAAGTTCCCAGAGCTTCTCCCCAAATTGCTTTCACTTAGAATGTTTCTTGGTGTTTGCTTACAGCAATCCCCAGCCAGACTTACAGTGGAAGATGCTTTCAGTTCATCAAGTGCAGTCCCCTGCTATTACTGTCACCATCCTAAGTAGCCCCTTTCATAATATGAAGTCAGTGAATTTAGCAGAAGACATGAGAATCCATCGATCCTGGCATCTGACCCAGGGCAAAAGATTATACAATAAAGGGACAAGTAGACATACTGGGGACATATCCCCATTGATTTAGATCAGAGTCCAATGACATGGCAAAGGGGACTGATGTCCTAACTGTGTCAGCCATCTGCTATTTCTGATAGTGATGCTTATAGATTCTCTGTCTCTCTTGACACGTGCAAATGACTGAGAGATCGAGTTTCTGTTATTGGGAGACTTCATTAAAGGTGGGATTTGTCTTAATAATGGAGTTGTTAGTCTTAATACTTATTTTCAAACTATTTTGCATTTCTAAATCAGAAATCTTCAAGAAAATAAATTAACCTAGTGAAATAACACCATGGAAACACTAAGAAAGAGTTGTTGCTTGATATGTTTTTAGTTCTGTGAGCTCCTTAATATGAAGATATAAGTCTATTTTCCAGGTACTTTTTCATAGATTTCATGACGCAATCTGTAAGTTCACGATGCTAAGCATACTTCTTTTTTAATTTAGCTGCTATCTTTTTATCTATTTTACTTGGGTCACAATTTTACAACTTTTGCCACATGGTTATTAAAAGCTTGTTGACACAAGGATATATAAACTAGTGCTGTTCTCCTTATCCGTTAAAAAGTCAGGTTTAGGAGTCTGGGGAAGCAGACACAGATGTGAAGTAATTATCTAATAATGGAAATTGAATGCAGATATTTAGTTACAAATCCACAAATTACAGGGTCTTTTAAAAACACATGCACTTCTTACCACATAACATTTCCTACAGAGTAATTAGAGTTCTTTGCATCTATAATTTCACATTAATGACTGTCTAAGCAAACATTGAAATTACACAGTAATATACCATAACGGCTCCAGATTGCTTCACTTGTGTTGTACAAAGAGAGAGTATGCATCAGAGAAGTTGTCAAACAATCCTACACGTACAAAGTGTTAGAGACTGCTATAAATAAAATTTTCTTAACTATTTAGCATTTTTCAGTGTCCCATTATCTGCTAAAACACATACAAATATATCCCAAAATATATTATAAATCTCAGTCTGCATGGAAGAACATGGGGATGTTCAGGTCTTTATCTTTTCATCCAAAGGATTCAGTACAACTTCAGTAACAGACAGTGAAAGATTCAGCAGACATAGAATAATAGAATCATTTAGGTTGGAAAAGATCTTTAAGATCATCAAGTCCACCACTAAACCAGTTAAGGGTAGAGTAATAATTAATTTCATGTTTCCTGGCTTGGTGGCTGGATTATTTTTTAATGAAACTAAAACTAGGAATCATTAAGGTTGGAAAGGACCTCTAAGATCATCAGTCCAGCCGTCAACCCAAACATTGCAACCCTAAGGAAAGAATACTTTGACCCGTGAGTCCCACCTATTGATTTGCAACATAGATCTAAAATTGTTACTTATTTACAAAACTGAGAAATAAGGAATGTTTATGTTGTTAGGAGTAACTTAAGGAAGTATATACTTCATAGTGAGTATAGTCTCTACATGTGTATATTGATATATGTCTCCTAGAGGTCTGGAACTCAGAGAATATTATGGTTAGCTGGTAGCCAAGTCTCTTTTCTGATTTGAATATTGGTGTTAAAAAGGCTTAATAATCACTCATAGGGATTATTTTTTAGTAAAATATTCCATTCCTGATGCTTAGAAAGAGCTAGAGTTCACACTAATCTTTCCAGTTGTGTTGGCTGTGTGGGTAGCTTTGCTTTTCTCACTGATGGTCAGAAAAAAACCTGAAATGTTCCTAGAGAAAATCTACAGGCTGAACAAAGGTTCTTATAGCTGCCCTATAGGTGGCTGTTGAAAGAATTGGAGAGCTGCATCTGGCAGATCTGGGGAGGAAAGCCAAGATGAAAGCTCATCTAGATTTGATCAAGTGCTGATCTTCAACAACTGCTAGGATGCTATCCCTACTTGAGAAGAGCCATGCTGGTTCAATAATTTAAATCCAGGATAGAAGAAGGCCATGAAGAAGAACTTCCCCAGTTGTTCTCTCATATGGGTGCATCCTTTAGAAAGGTCGTACTTCTGACCTCTGTAAATCTGAGTATGAAAATAATGAAAAAATCAAAACTGTGGAAAAGTATCTGTTGCTTAATAACGTGTCATTTCTTCCTGTATAACAATTCACAAACACCTGATGAAAAAGGTTTGAGCAAACTAGGGTGGTTTCTGCTCCAACAAGACCAACAAGACATTGCTGTCCCAAAGGACACGTACGACCGAAGTAGACTATGGAGAGCTGAAATCCAGACATGGTCCTGTACAGTGAGGTCTTTACTCAAAGCTCTGCCTTTGTCCTCAAACCCACACATCAGTTCTGGTCTGACACAACACCCAATTGGCTTGGTAGACTTGTGATTTGTATCTGATATATTGGGCTGCTGACTCCAGATAATGGCTCCTGACCCTCTGACTGCACACCTGCTTTTAAAAGCAGCCTCTGTTGTCCACTAGGTCATAAAAGGCTCACAGCTGGGCACAAATTCTTACTTGAAAATCTGTTACCCGCTGCTGTGCTTCAGCCCTCTTTAGAGCCCCTTTCAGGCATCTCCTGCTTTGTACCTTCTAGCTTACTGCAGATTTTCTGATCTTGCAGACTTTCTCTGCTTGTATATTCTCGATTGCCTTTTGTGCAAAATAACTTGATTTTCATGATAGAGCTGGGAACATTGTGCTGTTTCACAGTGGACATTCCTTTACATTTCAGTTTTCTTAGAATGTCTGGTAATGTTTTCCGGTCTCTGTTGGATTTTATATGAAGACCAATGTAATTGATTTGTTGAGAGCAGAGAAGAGGCTGGGATGATTCTCCCCACTGCACACTGATTATGTTGTAATCACAATTTCCCTTGCCAGAACACACTGTCTTTTCTAGAGTTAAATTATTCTCTGAAACAAAAAGCTTCCTGCTTTTAGGGGCAGAGCATTTCACAGGTACTGCAACACAAAATGAGACACAAGATGAATATTCCTGATACTATACTGTTTGGTGGCCTTTATTTTTAGTAATAGACAGTTTCCAGGTTTTTATTCTAAGCAATTTATGTACAATCTTTAAAGTAAAGTGACAGATGAACTAGTCGGCAATCACATCTCATGATGCAGGAGCATATTCAACATCAATGTCGAGGCAAATGTAGATGCATGGAGCAATGAGTTTCACCCTTTTCCAAGCCTCTCCAGTAAATCCATATCTCATTTTTTCAACATGGTAACTATTTCACATCGTAACTATGAGGATCTTACCACTTCACATACTTTAAAAAGGAAAAAATCTTAAGGATTCAGCTCTAAGTCAGACATATTCCAGAGGTCATGTTCTTGCCTTCTAACGATGTGTTTGTAAGGGAAAGCAGAATCAGGCCCAGCCCAAGTTTAATCTGCAAAATGAGCCCACTGCATACATTCACATGAAGAGGCAGGAAAGAGACACTACTGGCTTTTCAAGAAAGAAGTGCAGTTGGACCTCTGCTGTACAGAAGATGCACAGAAAGCATTTTTACTGTGTCTCACTCCAAACTGATTTTTTCTTTTTCGTGGTGATTTTGGATGATCAATTTTGTGCCTTTTCCGTGATGCTTTGATGCATTCTTATCTTCCTTAAATTTGATTAATCTTGCCCAGATTCAAACAAGTCTCCCCTGGGTGGTAAGGCTATGACTCTTCTTTCTCTTCCTAATTGCACTAATGTAAATCTGTGGTGACTTCCTTGTAGAACATGAAAGAATACTACATTTGGGGGTAATGCTGCAAGCCTTCCGCTAGGCAAATGAAGCCCTACTTCTGCTTATGAACATGTAAAAGGTGTAGGAAGTTCAATCCTTTCCTTAAAAAAGGAAAGACAAGCTACCATTGCAGGTTAACCAAATAAAAAAGAAAAATATAACAAATCCAGGAGCAGGGGAAAAGAAGCAGGAGAGTTTTCTGTACTCCAGATCAACCCCTGGCAAAGCCAAAGCATTATGCTGAGCAACTTTTCTCTCTATAGTCTGTACTGTACCTTCCCTCACCTTGTGGAGGTGAGCACCAGCCTGATTAGTAGCAGAAGTCCAAATAACAGGGGAGATGACAAGAAGGGCTGGCATGACATCCTTGTACTGGTCCATAAAGATGTCTATGTGCACAGTGATTAGAGAGCAGCAAAGCAAAACAAAATGGTAGCAAGTGCCTGGTTCAGCCTCCTGGGGGAAACCAGTCCTAGGGGAGTTTTGCAAAACCTTCCAACACAGCAGACAAGTGAGAAGACTTACTCTCCAGCAAAAGTAATTGGATCTTCTAATCCGTGGCATGCTCTTGAATGAGAAAATCTGCCCAATGCAGCACTGTGATTGATCATCATAATCCCAGGGAATTTTACAACATCACAGGTGAGATGAAAATCAAATTTTCTGGAGCTGCTGCCCTTAGGAAGAGCCATCTGGGGCTTTTATGAAACGATGGAGGAGAGAGAGATTGGAGCAGCTCTGTTAAGCCCTTGTATTGCACTGTTTCATGAGCAATGCATTTCTGTATACATCCAATGCATTTATGTATATATCCAACTGCTTTTCAAATATATTTTCCTGTTGAGAAAGGTTGTGTTTGATCACAATCCTTCTTTTGGAAGGTTCAGGGGCCAGGTCTTAGCCATATCTTTCTTTTCTATCTTTTCTACTCAGTTTATGGAGTATTCTGGGGTAGGCTGTCATTACATACATATGTGCCATGCCTAACACAAGGCATCTCCCAGCACAGGTGGGGCCTCTAGCTATTCTTCTAAAGAAAACAGACAAACAAACAACAAAAAAAACCACCCTGCAGCACTGTATATGAGCTTTTAATAGATAATCCCTTCAATATGGAAAGACATCATTTCTTCCATCCACTTCCCACCCAGCTGTGTTACCTCTTTTCATCATGCCAAACTTTAACAGGACATTTTAAAATCTCAACTCCAGCAGCTAATCAGTTCTAACACTGTTTGGTTTTCCGTTTCCGTTTGGTGTTTTGTTTTTTTTTTTTCCCTCAAACTGTTTGCAAGCTCTTACAGAGGGTTTTTTGTTTAGTTTTATTGCAGTTTGTTTCATTTTTTAAAGTATCCCGTCAATAGGTTAGCCAGCACTAATCTCCTGCTGTACGGTAGCTAGTAGCAATCTCTTGTTGTAGTAGGAATGATTTATAATTGCAAATGCAATTGTTTAAAGGTCCGAAAAGAAATGTAATACTCAGTGCAATCAGCAGCCACTGCTCAGCTGGGAATCCTGACGCATTGTGAACTTGGTTTTCTTCAAAGAAAGCCACCTTGCCACTGGCTGTGTTACACTGAGTAGCAACAGTTTGGTTAATATTTTTTGCTAATGATGTCGTTACCAGCAGTTATATCTGGATGGGGGGTGGGTGTTTCGGGATTGTTATTTACTTCCTCCAGCTACCCGGGTGTTGCAGGCATTCACCGATGGCGACATAACTTCTAACGATCGTGGCTTTGGAGTTGGTCGGCAGCAAGTGGTGAAATCGGGCTGTGCACTGGAACGACGGCCCGCAGAAGATCTCTTCCTGTTGTTTCTATTGTAAAGTAACTCGCTCCGGGTTTTAGGTCCGTATTGTCCTTCAGTTGCCCCTGTAACTCCAGAAACAATTCCGACGGCAAATTGATAAAACAGAGAGAAGAATAAGAAGACTGAAAATGGTTTGATAAATGCGGTGAAAAGTAGATTAATTGCCGAAGAGTGACTTATATAATTATCTTTCACCACGGAGACATCTGAGGCTGCAGTTATGTGAAAGGGCAGATTCTTTAAATGAATTTTAGTTTCATGTTAAAGAACTAAAGAAAGGGACCTTAGTGTATAGCTGCTGCATCTGACCAAACTTCCATTGCTAGGGATTTGGAAAAAGCCGGATTTGCCTCTATCGGTATTGATTAATCTCGTGGCAGTAATCAAGTAAGAGAGCATCGAGACTGGAAATATTAGAAGTAACAACTAAAGGGAGGTTCCGATATAGATCATCAGTTATGAAAAAACAGGCGCAGGCGAACCATTTCGCATCGTCCTCGGAAACGAGGACATCATCGCTCATACGTGTCTCCAAATGGTTTTAGCCAGGGAGTAACTCATGGGCTCAGAAGAGCTTAATTTCTTTAACTATCATTATGAAGTCAGACCAGAAAAGAGGGGTCGGTAGTGTGACCCAAACCGCTAATTCTTCGCTTGCATCGTCCCGGGAGCTGCATTTTGGGGGAACCTGAGCTGTGAAGTGCAGCCGGCAGGTCCCCTTCAGAGTGTCCACTTCATTATACTGTCCTTGCAATAGCCTCGATATTTGTTTGGGTTTTTCCCAGAGCAAGGGCACCCTGTGAGACTCCTCCTGCTATTTGACACTAATTCAAGACCGATTAAAAAGCGAGAGGAGAGGTCAAACAACGCTCCCAGATCATCGCAACCGTGAGAAAACTTGACACAGCCGCTGAAGCCGCTTTCAGAGCTCGGCTGGCGCAGGGACTGCCTTGGCACCGGCTCCCCGGCTGCATTACACCCGCCGACAATCCCTGCAGCAGCACTTTCCCGGCTGGAAACAAATCACAGCAGCGGCTTTGAGCCGCGGGGCTCCCGCTTGCGCCGGGGTCTCCTCGCCGGGCTGGCCCACGCACCTGCACGGAGGTTCGTTGCACATCTGTAGTAATTGCCCAAGGAAACACAAATGGAGCAAGAATGGGGAAAGAAAAGAAAAAACGTTCTTATCTAGCCGAAGCACTTATCGCTTTTTTTCCCACTGGGAAACTCGACAGGTTGCCCGTTTTAGCACACACGGGTGAAATCTGTAATGCCACGACTGTGTTTTTAACATTTATTTTTAAAATAAAAACAATCAATGCACTCTAGGCAATAGCTTTCTTTTGATACCGCCTCGCAGTAACTCTATTGAAAAGGCATGCATTTCAGCTTTCTGAAAAGGTTTATTTCCAACCTTTGAATATAAAGCGTGTGAACTTGGAAACCAAAGGATGACAAATGCGTTTGGAAATCTATGGAAAAAAAAAAAAAATAACACTTCTTTACTCTAGGATAGCAGACAAAATTGTCCCGCGAGACTTCGGGAGGCGGGGTTTGCACAAGAAATACGAGAGACAGCTTGTCTTGTTCTGCAAAAACATCAGATGAGCCAGGGTTTGAGAACCAGTTAGGGCCAAAAGTGTGAGAGAGAGGATGCATTTTTTCAGGAGGGAAAAAAAAAATTCCGAGAAGCCACAGTTTAAGAACCACATCGGAGGAAAGGTGTCTATATTTTGATAATGTCAAAGACGGGGAGAAGTTAATCTGAGGGATTTTAGAGGTGGAGAGTTTGAGATAGAGGAGCACATCGCGGCCTTCCCTTTTAGCAAGCTGTATTAAAAGTGGCTCAGTTCACGGTACAGCGAGCATCGGCTCCCCTGGAGTACGGGCACGGGACAATTTGGGAGGGAGGGCTGCAGAACGCATCCCGGTTTCCTTAGTGGTTCCGTGTTACCTCCTCAGTCCTGACCAGAGAAAAAGCGCTGCAGGAGCGAGGGCGGGCTGGCAGCGCCCTTTGAAGCTTTAACAACGTGTCGGCGGCCCACGGGCACGGGTGGGGGGAGCCCGGGCGGCCCCTCCGTGGGGCGGGGGGCGGCTGCCGCCGGCAGTGGCGGAGGCGGACACCCCACCGACACGGCGGGAGCATAAATAACAGCGGGGCGGCCCCCGGCGAGAGGAAGGTCGGGGGCCGGGGGGAGAGGCTATACGTCCCCGTCCACCAGGCTGAAGTGTTTGCCCGGCCCGGGCAGGCAGAGGTAGGGGATGGCGCTGCCCGGGTAGAGCAGGGGGAAGGGCAGCGGCAGCAAGCAGCGGCTCAGCAGGGTGCTGTCCTTGTAAAGGGCCGGCAAGGAGAGAGCCGCGGCGGCGGCGGGGGGCGGCGGCTCCCCGGGGGGCTCCGCCGGCCCCGGGCCCTCGGGCTCGGCCGACATCTGTCTCTTGAGCTTGTTGCGGCGGTTCTGGAACCAGATCTTCACCTGCGTCTCGGTGAGGTGCAGCGCGGCGGCCAGCCCGGCCCGCTCGGCGCTGCTCAGGTAGCGCTTCACGTCGAAGGTGGACTCCAGCTGGAAGACCTGGCTCTTGGAGAAGATGGTCCGCGTCTTCTTCCTGCCGCCCGCCGCCGGCGACCTGCCGCTCTCCCCGCCGCAGCCCCCGGCCTCCCGCGGCGGCGGCTGCCGGTGGCCGCGCAGCCCCTCGGCGGGGAGCGGGGAGCCCACGCCGCTGCCGCCGCTGCCGCCGCCGCCCTCCGCCTCCGGGCTGAGGCCGCGGCTCGTCCCCTCCGCCCGGAGCCGGCGGGGCTCGCTGCCTGCAAGGGCAAAGCACAGCATCAGCCCCCCGCCGCCGCCCGCAGCCCGCCCCGCATGCACGCACGGCCCGGCTGAGCGCTGGGGAGCGGGGCCGAGGCCGGGGGTGGGGGAGAGGACGGGGAGGGGGCTGCGGAGAGCTGGCCACGGCCCCCCCCACCCCACCCTCCAGAGGGGAGAAGGGTGAGGAGCTTCCAGTGAGGAGCCACGGAATTCTCCCTGCCAGCTGTGTGACACAGCACTCAGGGGCTCCTGGACACGGGACAACCAACCAAGGAGGCCGGGAGGGGGGTAAAACACCCGCCAGAGCCCCTGGGAGCAGGTCGGTGCCCGTGCCTGTGTGCCTGCGTGTGCCGGGGGCACCTCCTCCCGTCCGGCCGCCTCGGTTCCTCCTCCGGCTGCGTGGGCGCCGCGGCTGCGTGTGCGTGTGTATGTGCTCGTGTCTGCGTGTGCGTGTGTATGTGCTCGTGTCTGCGTGTGCGTGTGTATGTGCCCCTGTCTGCGTGTGTGTTCATGCCTGCGTGCGCGTGTGCGCGGTCCCGGCCCGGCGGCGCTGGCGGGGGCCGGGGCAGACCCCCGCCGGCTGCGGGGCTGCGGGCCGGGCTGGGGCCACCGCCTGGGTGGGCGCCGGGCTGCGACCCGACGTGCGAGACAGCCTGAGGCAGGCTGCCGGCTCTGTACCCGAGTTGCTGGAGCCTTTACTGGGGTCTCGCTCCGCAGGCCCCTCTTCCTCCTCCTCCTCCTCTTCCTCCGGCGGCGCGCCGCGGGCTCTGCCCTGCTCCCGGGCCGGGCGGCGGGGGCCGGGCTGCAGGATGCTGTCGATGCTGAAGGCCGGCGGCGCGGCCGGGGCCGGCGGTGGGGCTCGGCGGCCGGCCCCGAGCTGCACCATGGCGCGCCGAGCCGAGCCGAGCCGAGCCGCGCCGCGCCGCGCCGCAGGACTGGCTGCGGGAGGGCGGCAGCTGCAGCCGGGGCGGAGGGAAGGAGGGGCAGAGGCGGCGGAGGGAGGGGATGCAGCGCGGGGGAGCCAAAGGACTGAGGGCGGGGGGAGCGGTGCAGGGGAGGGAGAGAGGGAGGGGAGGCGGCGGGGAAGAGAGGGAGCGAAGAAGGAAAAGGAGCAGGAGCTGGAGGGAAGCGGGGAGGAAGGGGGGGGGGGCGAGGCGCCCCCCAAAAGGGTGCCCCGGGCAGCCGCGGCAGGGCAGGGCTGGCTGTCCGCCTGCCCAGGCCCTTCACCGCTGGGCGGGGAGGCAGAGCCAGGCCCGAGAGAGCCCACGGGAAAGGCGAAGAGGAGGTGGGATGGCAGCACGGAGATCCCTGGAGTGGACGAGAAGGTTGGGGGGGGAGAGGACTGGAAATGAGAGCAGAGGAACGGGGTGCAGTGGGGCAAGGAAAGGCGGCGATGGCAGTGAGAGAGGGCAGGAGGGAAAGCTGGGAGCGCTGAAGCCCTGCCGTGTGTTTGTGCGGCACCCGGCAGCACCCCAGGCAGTCTGCTGAGGGCATTCGCTGCAGACCATCGATGCCGTCTATGGGGGTCCCTGGGGAAGACTAATTCATGCAGCCCGAGTCCCTTGCACCTGCAGACCCTCATGCCGAGTATGCAGAGTTCCCCTGGGGAGAAAGGGAGCCCCTTTCCTCCCGAGGGGCCCCGTGATGTCGGGTCACCCTGAAATCCACCCCCCCCCCACACACACACACACCCCTCCCCGCGGGTGTGCAGAGCTCTTCTGTAGTTTTCAAGCAGTTTTTGTACGAGATCCTGCACTCCATACGGGAATGGTGAGAACGCGCCGGCTGATGTCCGTGCGTGGGTGTGAGGACGCCCGAGGCTTGCCTTCGGGAGGGTGGAGGATCCCTCGCCTGTGCTGTGGGAGATGCTGGGGGACCTGGGGAAGGATCCGTGTGTTTCTGGATTACCTGGAGAACTTTTGCTCCCCACCACCTACGAGCACTGCAACGTTTCAAAACCCGTTTGCATTACCCAAGGCAGGGCGTCCAGCGACGTTGGAGCCGCCATCAGCTGTGGATCGCAGGGAACCCTCTCCTTCCCTTCGACCCTGTGTAAAGCCAGGGAAATGTTTCCAAACGGCTTTTAAGAGGCCTTTTAGTCCGGATCTCGAGGTTTCCACCACGAAAACTGCTGAGGGCAAGCGAGAAGCCCTTGAAAAAGAGTTGACAATAGAAGTGCTGACAGGCTCTTAAATATTGTGATGCCAGAGATTCCGTGAGCTAAAATCAGGGCATCTTAAGGCTTTGCACTGCGTTAATCTTTAACGTACTGGTACTTGAGAGAGCGGATTTCAGCTCTTTTTCATGAAAATTTGTTTCATTTTATAAATGCACTCAAATTTTAATGCAGCCGTCTGCTGGAGAGTAGTACATTTTCCACTAGGCGGAAAAAAAAAAAATCCGTCTTCCATCAACACGCTTATTGGCCAAATGCCCAATTCCTTGCATTTGTCTTGCAATCTCCTGTACAAGCCGGTGATTCTGGTGGAGCGAAATTAAGAGAGAGCGATAGGGCGAGAGAAAGGACAGGGAACAGTGGTACAAAATGCGAAGAAGCTGCTGAAAAGATAAATTAAGAAATCCCGTGTGAGCTGGTAAAACTTGGAGCATGGGAACATGGATGCCAAGTCGGGTCGGTCTTTGCCCCTGCGCTCCTGTCTCGGCCTCCCTTCCCGCTGTCTGTGAGTGAGGCACGTCCCGAGTGCTCACATCTGTTCTTGCTGCAAACCATTTCCCTTTTAGTCCCGCAAAAATCCGTCTGAAAAAGCAAATGCATTGACTCAGTGTGTGCTTTCCTAGAAGACATTTGCTTGGAAGAAAAAGGAAAACTTGAAGAAGGCAGAAAATAAGAAGGAAATTGAAGAAGGAGACATAAGCTTTGTCTCCTAATTTTTTTCCCCACGGCCCCCTCCGCCCCCCGAGCAGCCCAGGTCCAGCCCTGGGACACCCGGCCCGGTAACATCCCGCCGGGAAAGGTCTGTCCTCCTTTCCCAGCCCCATTTGGCCGCTTTACAAACCCTGACAAACTCTGTGCGGTGATCTCCCCAGCCGCTGAGGCAGGTTGGAAGCGATTCACTGGCACCAAGAGGATGGGGGGCCTCCGGGGTCCCCCCCTGCAGCGAGTCCTACAAGCCAGATCCGTACCGAGCTCTTCATGCCCTCTGCTAGGGTCCCCCTCATCTTTAGGGGGAGTAAAGGCTTGGCTCCGCATGCCAACGGATCGAGCCGTGTCCTGCAAAACCCAGACAACGGCCTGCAAAGTGCAGCCCCACGCA